>NC_054383.1:129126720-129426720 GCF_017654675.1 Xenopus laevis | reverse complement strand
AAACTGGCTTGAATGTCATAATGATCTATAGAAGAAGGTACTTTTTTCATATATAGAACTGACGGTGCAAAGTCACAATATACCCGGCACCAGTTGAACTTAAAAAATCCTTTAAAACATGTGACAGCCAATCTTTGGCCATCCATATCTTGTTGAATGACACTTACCAGCACCCTCCACTTCAGATGCTGGAAGATGTAGGTCAACAACATATAGAAAACTGTAGGTTGCTTATTCCGTTCTAGACTGCCTAGTTATTTAAATGAGAATCCAGACAGATTACCAATACACCAGTACATTTTACAACTCTTTAGAGCACTGGTTAAATCCAGTATTAGTGAATCCAGCCTAGAATGGTTCCCTTTCAGGTTGGGCCACAAGTTTTCTACATCAGCAGAGATGTCAACCTGCAAAAATATCGAATAAAGGTTAATTTGCCCATGACTCACTATGCTATGACATACCCATTGCTTTGCTCAGACCAGGGGTATCTATGTAGATGACTTCCAGGCTTACTGGTTTGGGAGGCTTAAAGGTTTGTATTAGGGATGTCCAACATACAGGCCTCCAGCTCTTTTTTAACTGCAGTGCCAAAGATTCTAGAGCAGTGGTTCCCAATCTGGAGGAGAGCAGAGCATTGGCTAGCTTTGGATAGAATAAAGGTCTGTTAGGTGAGACTTGAGGAGTAGCGATGGGCGAATAAATGCGTCATGCGCGAATTCGCAGTGAATTTCCGCGTTTCGTCACCAGCTAATAAATTCAAAACTCCAGTGAGAAATTTGGCCGGCGTCAAAGAAATTTGGACTTGCGTCAGAAAAGCTTGCGTCAAATCCACCGCGTGTCAATACTTTTCGGACGCCCATTGACTTTAACGCCGGCGTTAAAATTTACGCAAATTGATGCAGATGTCAAAATTCAAGTTTTTCTGTAATTTTTCTGCATTTCGTGAATTTCGTGGGAAATTCTCAAATGTTTTGGTGAAACGGGACAAGTTCGCCCATCACTATTGAGGAGAATGAGTACTTTCTCATTTAGATACCCAGAAGTGATGTGAAGGTTGAAAATAATTAGAAACACACCGACCCTAAGCCGCCCACTCCCGATCTGAATTCGACCATAAACTGCTCGCACTTCTACTTAAAGGCCCATGCCCAATCTGCCCATGTCTGATGTCTTTAAAGAGGACCTGGCAAGCATGTTGCTATAAAAAATGGAACAACAAGCCAGCACAGGAAGGTCGTGGGTGGGGAGAGAGGAAGGAGGAGCTTAACCTGAACCCGCCCATGACTTACAGACGGTGTGCAGAAGTTGGCCCGAACTCGCCCGACCTGTGGGTAAACCTCGCCAGTTCTGTAGGAATTGGGCCAGCCCGCATGTCACTAATACTTGGCCCAGTTTAAAGTTCAACCAGAATGATATTGTAACAACTTATTTGTAGTCATAGATATTCTTGGAATTATGATTGATGCAATGATGTTACATATGTCTGTAACCTTGTTATTAACCAACGGACAAAATTTGGGGTTTAAAGGGGAGATTGACCCTAGACATAGACATAGACAGTGATGAGAGCTGTAGTTCAAAAAGACTATTCTTTATCTGAATTAAATAAACACATTGACGTGGATATGAGATAGACACCCCTCCCCTACACGTTGCAAAGAAAAAAGCGATGACAGTTATCACGAAACATCAGCAAATCATTATTTTTGGGGCCAGTTTAATTCTACATGACGGAACCTGGCACCTTGTTTTCAGGCACAAATCAAAAAAAAAACACTTCCATCTTGATGAGCGCGTCCCTTTAATGTAACACCGCCCGGCGTGTGGGATTCGTGCAAAATAAACACAAGGAGAAAACATTGGTTCCCGCTAACAGGCTTGGGGAGGGTGTAAATGGTATGAGGTATGTGAGAAATCGAGCCGACATTGTGTCACTTAGGGTCACATCAAGAACTGCATTTTCATTTTCACTCCACCAATGTATAAAATCCAGAATGTTCCATACATAACACATAGGGGAGGGAGAGGATTGGGAGTGGGTAACTAGTTGGTTGCCGGATCCAGACTCCACCTGACGCTGGAATGACACCCACCTATGGATTGTTATGATAATATCATACTCAGCAGCATCACACTCACGCTCCGCTCCCCCGGCTCCCACTTAACTATGTCTTAACCTTGGCAGATATATTAAGTTAATAGACAAATACAATATATACAATATATTTAAGCAAGTACCATTGATGACTTTGACATAATTGGCCAGCTTAAATATATTGCAATATATGGACAAGCATTCCCTGTTCTGTTAAAAGGGTAAGGCATTTTTAGTAGCTTAAAGAACTAAAGCCTAACTAAAGAAGTAGATAGAAATGTTGTACATTATATTTTGTGCTTCTGTACCAGCCCAAGGCAACCACAGCCCTTTAGCAGTAAAGATCTGTGTCTCCAAAGATGCCCCAGTAGCTCCCCATCTTCTTTTCTGCTGATTCACTGCACATGCTCTGTGCTGCTGTCACTTACTGAGCTTAGGGACCCACTCACAATATACAGTACACATAGAATAGAAATGTCACAATATAAGGCTGATTAGTAATTAATACAGATAATTACTACATGGCAGCACAGAAACCAGTGCAATTAGCATCAGAATTTAATAATCAGCAAACCTGTAGCATCAGCTTATATTACAGCCAGGGAAGCTCATTTTCTGCTGGATAATTAGTGACGAGCCCTAAGCTTAGCTTCTCAACAGCCAATCAGAGCCCACTGAGCATGTGAGTGTCACAGACACTTTCCAAGATGGTGACCCCCTGTGACAAGTTTGAAGTCCTGGATAATTGCTGCTATTGACAAGCAGAAACCTTAGTCTGGTGCAATAAGTTAATTATTATTATCATTAGTTTTAAATATGCCATCACAATCCTGCCCTATTGCACCATGGCCCAGCCCCCTACCTGGATTCAACCGTGTCAAAAGGTGTCAACCTGAGACCTGTTATCCAAAATGCTTGGGACCTGGGGTTTTACAGATAAGGGATCTTTCCCTAATTCGGCTTTTCATACCTTAGGTCAGGGATCCCCAACCAGTGGCTTACAAGCAACATGTTGCTCACCAACCCCTTGGATGTTGCTCTCAGTGGCCTCAAAGCAGATGCTTATTTTTTTAATTCTTGGCTTGGATGAAAGTTTTAGTTGCATAAAACCAGTTGCACTGACAAAATGAGCCTCCTGTAGGCTGTCAGTCCACTTAGGGGTTACCATATAGCCAATCACAGCCCTTATTTGGCACCCCAAGAACATTTCTCATG
Organism: Xenopus laevis; assembly: GCF_017654675.1. NCBI lineage: Eukaryota > Metazoa > Chordata > Amphibia > Anura > Pipidae > Xenopus > Xenopus laevis. The sequence goes on along the minus strand of NC_054383.1, from coordinate 129,423,407 downwards.
CTTGTGCTCCCCAACTCCATTTATATCCAAATGTTGCTCATGGGTAAAAAAAAAGGTTGGAGACCCCTGCCTTAGGTCTATTAGAAAATCATGTAAACATTAAATAAACCCAATAGGCTGGTTTTGCTTCCAATAATGATTAATTATATCTTAGCTGGGATCAACTGCACGTTACTGTTTTATTATTACAGAGAAAAAAAATGTAAAATATTTTTTAAATTATTTTATTAAAATATCGTCTACGGGAGATGGCCTTTCGGTAATTCTGAACTTTCTGTATAATGAGATAATCCCATACCTGTACTCCTAAAAATGATTAGCAAATAACCATGATTTGGAGTCCCTTCTTTTATCTGACGTCAGTCAACATAATCATATTTTATCATTGACTCCCATTGATTGTGCTGACTTGTGCACCGTTTTGCCTTACTGTAGTAAATCAAAGGAACCAATCAGCTTTCATTGGTCTGGTGCATTTAGGCCAATAGGGTACCCGTGAGCCACATTCAAATGTAAAAAGATTTGGAGAGTAACCCAAGCATGGAAAAAGTCCCTGGGTGCCAAATAAGAACTGTGATTGGCTATGTGGTAGCCCCTATGTGGATTGACAGTCTACAAGAGGCTCTGTTTGGCCATAAATCTGGTTCTTATGCAACCAAAACTTCCAAGGGGTTGGGGAGCAACATGTGGCCAACCAACAGTTTGCTCCAGTTCGGTTTTCTCACACATTTAGGTTGATCCAAGGTGGACACCCATATTTAAGCTATTCTACAGTTATTAGCCCTCAAAATATATCTAAGACTGCCTGTTGCCAAGCGATCAATCCAAACTTCTGATGGCCAATCAGACAATTGCAACGATCATTGGTCAGAAAATCCTCTTGGGAACTAACAGATTCTGAATGATTATATTTTCCAATAATATTTAGATATTTTTATTACTCAAGCCGGTGATGGCCCAACTCGTGGTGGAATTTGCAGTTTAACAACAGCTTGAGGTTTGGATGTTGCCGCATGTCATGCTCTTGTTCGAGTTCTTCCCGTTATTGTGCCCGAGGTGTGTGATCTTTTTTTTTTTCTAAATCAGGAGTTTATTCTCTACCCTGAATCTTCAGGACAGCATTGCCTCATCTTTAATCCAAATATCTATGAAAAATGCATGCGCTTGTGCCGCTCGCTACTAAATAACACGGCAGTGTGTGTTTTTTTAATTAATATTTTATTGGGTTTTCAAACTGAGATTTAGAAACAGGAGGAAACCAAACAATAAAAATCCCGGATAAGATTCATATCATCACAAGGTAGGCTTTGCTTTTTCATTAGTGTTGGCTATAAAACAGTGAGATATGGCACGTTGTTCTGCTCCGCAGTTAGTAGCCACCGGCAAATCGATAGCTTATTAGCAACACCAGGTGCCATTCAATGTATAATGGCTAATAGCAGGGAGGGGATGTCTATAGGAATTGGAGACCATGTGATGACATCATTGAACTTTAAGAATATTGAAGAACCCCTTGTATCATGCCCTGATCTCTATTAGAAGCCCTCACAGTGTTTATTTGATATAATGTCCCTGAAATGAAATAATATAGATTTCAGCTGTTAACCAGGGTGCCATCACCAGAGGAATGGGTGACAGGGCCTACCAAGTATGCCCTAGTCTTCTATGGATGAACTTTGATAATATGGATGTAGCTTATTTCATTGAGCATAATTCTTGGGACCCCGTCCCAGTGGGACATCCTTCCTCAATGTCAAAGGCCTGTGCTGAGCATACTTTATGTGAGGAAAGCTGGTAGAACTTCCCCAGTCTTCTACAGATGCCTTTCACCTTTCACTGCCCACAGTTCTTGCTATACAGAAGTGTTGATCTGGTATGCTTTAACAGACCTTTCAAATTTTATTCCCACTACAGCTCAGTAGATCCATTGGAGAGGAACGTAGGCCCACTGGGATTTGGTCCCACCTGGATATCTCCCGATATCCTGGACAGCCAGTCTAAATAAAAATAAATAATATGGAATGGGGCTCAAGGAAAGAGACTAGGGCTCAATGCAAGAATGCAAGAACCCTGGAGACTGGAGAGTAATGTAGGCCACCATTAGAACAGCCTCAGTATAGAGGATGGAAGACCTACTGCGATTGGGGCCCATCTGGATATTTCCTGGTATCCTCCACAGCCAGTCTAAATAAAACAAGATAATATGGAATGGTCCTCTGATAGGAGATTGGGGAGCAAGGCAAGAATGCATGAACTATGAAAATTTGTGAAAAACATAAGACACCCATTGAAGACCGATAAATAATGTAGGACACCAGTAGAACAGCCTCAGCACAGGGAAAGGTAGACAAACTGGGATTGGGCTCACCTGGATATTTCCTGGTATCCTGGACAGCCAGTTTAAATAAAATGAGACAATACGGGATGGTCCACAGGTAGAAAATTGGGGAGCAAGGCAAGAATGCAAGACCTATGAAAAATATAAGGCACCCATTGAAGGCCGATGAATAATGGAGGCCACCAGTAGAACAGCCTTAGCACAGAGAAAGGCAGACCCAATGGGATTGGGGCTCACCTGAATGTTCCCCAGTATCCCGGACAGCCAGTCTAAATAAAAAGACATAATATGGCCCACAGGTAGGAGAAGTTTGTAAGCTTTGCCGCCTCAGAATATTGTGTTTGTGTTGAGAAATCAAAGGAATTGTGAAAGGTATTCACATTTGCTCCCCGAACTTTCCCACCATCTGGAGTCCTCCCTATCCACATGCTTCACACTTGTTGATGCCTGAAGCAGTTAAAGGGCTTTCCCACCTGTTTCATTTTCATTCTCTGTTTATGCACGTGTCCTGGTGTTACATCCAGACTTATGTGTAGAACACACTCAAACTAAGCACCTTCACACACGTCCACACTTTACTTACACTCTCATATGCAATTAGTGATGTTTAGATGGCCTTTATGGTTTAATTCAGGTCTGTCAAGGGTTCTGCTCTATACCTCTTACACTCAGCAACGGGCCTTAGCTCAAGAAAGAAGTTCACCAGTATGGTGCAAAGTCACTGATGCTAACCAGTGGTTCCTGGACAGCTGATAATGACTTACTAAAGGATGAAGCCAATGGGATGCCACAGTAGATGGCTCTAGGGTTACAGTACCCACATTTAGGTTTCAACCACAGCCATTACATGAGATCACTTCTACCCTAGAGCAACCCTGAGTGTACATTCGTGGATTAGTGGTATGAACCACCTATGTGGAGTCAAGGTTGCTCACAAAACAAGTCTTAGCTACATTGTGTTCCTACAACACCTGCAACTAGTTTCCTCCTAGTTTAGATTTAGGGGATCCTCTTTTTTCTTGTCCTGACCCCCCTGCTATTCCTCCAAGGTAAGTTCCACCACATGGGTGTTTGCATATTATGGGATGTATATTAACTAGTTAGGTAGACCTAAAGCAGGTGACCTTGAACAAGGCCCCAGCTCACAAAATATTTTTCTGATGCAGCTGCATCAGCACAGTTAACCCAGCACTCCTAGCCATTTAGCAGCCGTGGGGAATATGCAATGCAGGAAGGCATCTAACTGGAAAAGCCTCCTTCCCAGGGAATTAACAATGTCCTATAGGACTAAATAAAGTATAAAGAGAATATCTTGTGTCCCACAGGCACTTTTAAAGGGGTGGTTCACCTTTACGTTAACTTCTAGTATGTTATAGAATATCTAGTTTTCAATTGTTTTATCTTTTTTATAGTTTTTATTATCTGACTCTTTCCAGCTTTCAAATGAGGGTCACTGACCCCATCTAAAAAACAAATGCTCTGTAAGCCTACAAATGTATCATTATTGCTACTTTTTGTTACTCTTCTTTCTATTCAGGTCTCTCCTATTCATATACCAGTCTCTTATTCAAATCAATGCATGGTAGCTAAGGTAATTTGGACCCTAGCTACTAGATTGCTGAAATTGCAAACTGGAGAGCTGCTGAATAAAATGCTAAATAAGTCAAAAACCACAAATAATTTAAAATGAAAAACAATTGCAAATTGTCTCAGATTATAACTCTCTACATTATAACTCAAAGGTGAACAACCCCTTTAAGTCACCTGTTAGCTTTTAATTCACTCTGGGACTGCAGATATTTGATAGGTTGCTTTAAATTGTATTCCAACCTATGAAAGCCCCAGAAATCATTAAAGAAGTACCCTAATTACTACAGTGTTGGCCTAATGCTGTGGGCCCCTGTGTATAATAATAATACAGTACAGACAAATAAATCTATATTGGAGCAGCTTTGTATTCCAGGACATAATGCTCTGACCCGAGGGCTCATCTCGTACAATGTAGACTTAAACAGCAGTCTCTTCCTTAAAGGGGTTGTTCACCTTTAAATTAACTGTAAATGTAGAGAGTGATATTCCGAGACAATTTGCAATTGGTTTTCATTGAGTTATTTTCACACTTTATTCAGCAGCTCTCCAGTTTGCAATTTCAGTCATCTGGTTGCTAGGGTCCACATTATCCTAGCAACCATGCATTGATTTGAACAAGAGACTGGAATATGAACAGGAGAGGCCTGAATCGAAATAATAAAGTAATAAAAAGTAGCAATAACAGAACATTTGTAGCCTTACAGAACATTTGTTTGTTTGGATGGGGTCAGTGACCCCCATTTGAAAGCAGGAAATTATCAGAAGAAGAAGGCACACTCAAAAACTATATAAAAACGATATAAAATAAATACTGAAGACCAATTGAAAAGTTGCTTAGAATTGGTCATTGTATAACGTACTATAAAGTCAACCTAAAGGTGAACCACCCATTTAAGTGGAGCCCATCATCCTTTTCTAAACATCATATGGCTGTTTTATTCAAACTGCTGGAAATGAATCAATATTTTAGAAAAATATTATGAGGCTGTCCCTGCATAAATATGCTCCTCGTCCCTCCTGCGTCAGAACTTCAATAAGGGCCTCCAACCGAATTTAAGGGATTTGCATTCTGCCCTCTGAAAAATTGATATGCTTTAAAGAAGCTACTGACTAAAGCAAATACACTGTATATATATATATATATATATGTATGGGCTTGCCCACCGGGGAGATCATTTATATGCGTGGAAATATGCAACAGCCATAAATTAACATGCTTATTGCTTATTAATGCGTCTGCCTTGTACAGCAGAGCCTATTTAGCATTGGGGAACGGGTTATGGGGGTCATTGCACTAACATGATGGGCCGCTCCAACCTCGTAATGCGGCTTTAATCGAAACAATGAATTAATCTCATTTGGAGCTTGAATCATCATCACCCACTTAGAAAGGGACAGTTTCAGGAGGGCAGCACTTAAACGGTTAAACAAATCTATGTTAGAAGCGTTAACACCAGATACAAAAGTAATGTCCTTATTTCTGCAGAGGAAAAAAAAGCTCATTGGTCAAAAGTAAAAAAGACGGAGGGGAAAAAAAAATAGTTTTAAATAGGCCCCCTGGGAAATAGAAGCGCTGCATTTTGGAGCTTCCGATACTTAAGTTAATTAGTCAGTTCATTTAGTTAATTAGATTGGGTTTGAAAAACATTATTGTAAACTTTAGGGTTTTTTTCTTTTTTTAAAGGTATAAGACTTTTAGTGCTCATTCACTAAGCACATGCATCTGGGGCAAACCCAGGGCCCGGATTTACGTAGTGGGCGCCCCAAGGCCCACTGCTGTTCGTTTCCCCTGTCCCCTCCCCTTTATTCATCCAAATTTTCATCATCAATGGGGATTGGCGCATAGGAATTCTAAAAAATTATTGTATCTCCAGCGCATTCCCAGTGTTTTTGAACCAATGTGGGTGTGGTTGGGCAGCATGCCGCCCCAGGCCCGGATTTGTGGCTAGGCCACATAGGCCCGGGCCTAGGGCGGCACATTTTTGGGGGTGCGTGCTGCTCAGCCGCTCTGTGGGGAGCCTGAGCTCCTCAGTGCTCCGGCGCTCGCTTTTGCGCCAGCGTGTGGTAGTGCGGGCAGGCGCTACTACCGCGCGGAGCGCACAGCCTAGGGGCGCCCGCCCAGCGAATCCGGCGCTGGCCACCCCCCTAAAATCCTGCTGCCCTAGGCCCGGGGGGGCCTTTCCACAAATCCAGGCCTGGGCAAACCTGCACTCTGTACCATATTAATAGTCCAGTGGGTAGTAAAGTGCAGAGGGCAGGGGTTGTAGGGTAAGAACAGGTCTCTTTTAGGGCTCTTACACGAGGGTGGTTTTACCTGTGCTCCCCTGTGTTGCGTTTTCTTCCGTACAGCCGCAGGGGAGCGCAGGAGTAGACGCAGTCAATTATTGTGATGGGGGCTGTACTCACACAGACGCATGTAAGCACCGAACGCAGGAGAAATGCTACATGCTGCGTCCCAACCTGCGTTTGGCGCAGGTGAGTACAGCCCCACTGACAATAATTGAGTGCGTCTAATCCTGCGCTCCCTTGCGGCTGAATGGAAGAAAGCGCAACGCAGGGGAGCGCAGGTAAAACCGCCCGTGTGTAAGAGTCCTTACACTGTGCATCTTACAGGGGTTGAAAAATCAACCATAACACCATTAAACAGCGCCCCCTAGTTTTCTACAAAATTATAGATGCAAGAAATGTCCCCAATGAGAATTCTACTGATCAAACAATTCATTATAAATGCAAAAGAACTGACCAATAAGAATTCTACTGATCAAAAACTTCCTATTAAATGCAAATAAATTGACCAATAAGAATTCTGGTTTCCCGCACCACGTCAAGCATCTTGTTATCTCACATATAGACATGGGGATAAAGGACAGACTTGTTCAGGGCTGGGAAACTGGGCTTAAAGATTCCAACTCCAATTAAGGGAACAAAGAACAGGGAGTCAGATTTATACAGATCAACTGGGATTCTCATTGGAGGATTTTTTTGCATTTTAATACAGCCGCTTTCTTAAAAACATTTGTTGTGGAATTTTGCTTTAAGAATACAACCCTGATGATGCTGGACTACAGCTCCCAGCATGTCTCAACTTTCATTATAGGATGCATTATTCTGAGATTTGTAGTCCAGCAACAATTGAGTAAAGTTTGGTTGAGCAGTGCAGCAGGGTTTACTACTAGCCCTTTAAAGGGTGGGTCAGGGCACATGCAGCCCACACCGATCACATGCATTGCTGTATCCCTCCAGAAAGCACATTTCATTGTGTGACACCTGGAATGCAACGACATGCAACTGTGGGTGCTCACGGCAGGTTTGCTTGAGTCATTTTTTTTGCACTTTGCATCCTGCTCTGTTATTGTTAAAGGAACAGTAACACCAAAAAATTAAAGTGTTTTAAACTAATGAAAATATCATATAGAGGCACATTTATCAAGGGTCAAATTTCGAATTCATGTTTTTTAAAACTCCCCTAAACTCCCATAAATTCGAAATCTGACTAACCGAAATGTATTAATAAAATTTGGACGAATTTAAACAACCCCGAAAACTCTAATCGAATTCGAATCTAATTCGATCAAACTCGATTCGAGTTTTTCCTTCGAAAAAAAACCTCAAATGTCAGGAAGGTTGCAAACATCACCAAATTGATCCCTGGACCTCTCCCATTGATTTAAACAGCAATTCACCAGGTTGTAGGTGGTGAATAGTATAATTCAGATTCTTAAAGGGCCGGAGAGTATGAGAAATCTTGAAAAGCAATTTTCAGATTTTTTTTTAAAAAATCCAAATCGAATTTGGATTAATCCCTAATCAATTTTGATTTATTTATTTTTTAATTCCACCCTTAAAGGGGTTGTTCATCTTTAAGGTAACTTTAATAATGTTATAGAACGGCCAATACTAAGCAACTTTTCAATTGTTTTTTGCAGGCCCGGATTTGCGGCAAGGCCGCATAGGCCCGGGCCTAGGGCGGCAAAAAAATAGGGGAGGCATGCCGCCCAGCCGCATTATGGGGACGTGTGCGCCCCCATTAAATTACAGCAGCTGCGTCGGCGTTTTTTCGCCGGCGCGCTGGGAAGGGGAGGTGAGGTGGGCGCTAGGACCGCACGGCCGCCTGGTCGGACCGCGCGGCCTAGGGGCGCCGGTCATTGAAATCCGGCACTGGGTTTTTGTTATTTATTTTTTTATAGTTTGATAGTTATTTGCCTTTTTCTTCTGACTCTTTACAGCTTTCAGATGGGCATCGCTGACTCCCTTCTTAAAAAGAACAAATACTCTGTAAGGCTACAAATGTATTGTTGTTATTACTTTTTATTACTCATCTTTCTATTCAGGCCTCTCCTATTCATATTCCAGCCTCTTATTCACATCAGTGCATGGTTGCTAGGGGAATTTGGACCCTAGTTACCCAATTGGTTAAGATGGAAATTGAAGAGCTGCTGAATAAAAAGGTAAATTACTCAAAAAACTTCAATGATAAAAAATGAAAACCAATCATCAAATTGCCTCAGAATATCACTCTCTACATCAAACTAAAAGTTATCTCAAAGGTGAATAACCCCTTTAATAGATCTGCCCCTTAGTGTTGCTCTGCACTGGTAAAACTGATGTATTTGCTTCAGAAACACTACTATAGTTCATATAAACAAGCTGCTGTTTAGCAATGGCGGAAATTGAAATAAGACTATATGGCACAGGTTAAATAGTGGATAACAGATAACACCATTATGTTCTACAGAGCTTATCTGCTGTGTAACCTGAGTCTTTTCTCCTTTGAATGGCTGCCCCCATTGCTACACAGCAACCTTCGAGTTTTTTTTCGAATCGAGTTTGATCTAAAAAGATTAGAATTTGATTCGAGTTTTCGGCTTGTTTAAATTCGATTTTGTTAATACATTTTGATCAGTCGGATTTAGAATTTATGGGAGTTTAGGGGAGTTTTAAAAAAACTAACTTGAATTCGAAATTTGATTCCTCCCTACTCCATAAAGGTGCCTCCATATGATATTTTCATTACTTTAAAATGCTTTAATTTTTTTGGTGTTACTGTTCCTTTAAATGACCCCTAAGGTGTCTGTGTAATTTACCAGGAGGCACAATTAGTGGCCCTTCCTAATCACTAATTATTGATTCCTGTAGAGATAAGGAAGGCAAAGGAAGGCTCTCAACTGTATGTGTTTCCAAATAAATAGGACAACACAAGTCCATGCAACTACAGTAACCTGTCGCTCTCTAAATGTTGAACTACAGCTCCCAGCATCCTTTGTCTAAGACGAATTTACTGAGAAATGGTCATTGTGGCTGTGATTCTCTTTAAACCCATCTCCCATCATTCCCTGGTCAGATCTGGCTGCTAATTACAAGGTTATATCATGTGGCTGCTGCTCAGCTGAGGATTGCACCCAATTCTGGCCTAGATGGGACATATGGGATCCCGGCATGAGGTTAATGGGAATTAGTGAAACATTATTGTAGCTGGTATATTCCCTCACTGATAACGTATGTTTCTCTCATGCCTGAGTGATAAAACTGATACTAACTGGAGTAGGCCCGGTGCAGCTGTCAGTGCAAAGCATATGAAGCATGGCTACAAGTTAGTACCCATTGAACTAGAGAATTAAAGGGCCCACTTCTTCTTTGGATCCTTGTACTAAAAAAGGTTGGTTAAAACAAGGGGCCGATTAATTTGTACCCACATATCTAAATGTAGCTGCATAAAGAAAAGATTTCATTTGACTCCCACCCTTTCAATCCCATCACACAAGGGTAACATTAAAGGGATACTGTCATGGGAAAATTTAATTTAATTTATATTTAATTTGAAATCTGACATGGGGCTAGACATATTGTCAGTTTCCCAGCTGCCCCAGTCATGTGACTTGTGCTCTGACAAACTTCAGTCACTCTTTACTGCTGTACTGCAATCCCTTCCCCCCCCCCAGCAAAAAAATCGTGAAATATGAAAGTTCACAAAAAAATCACGAAATTCGAACATTTTCACAAAAAAATCGTGCAATTCGAAAGTTTTCACTTAAAAACCAAGCAATTCGAACGTTTTCACTTAAAAATCTAGCAATTCGAAAGTTTTCATGAAAAAATCAAAAATTGACAACGGCGAATTTTCAACTGTGAATTTACGCGGGAAATCCGCGAATTTATTCGCCAGCGGCGAAACGCGGAAGTGTGCCACAAATTCATGCCAAGCGAATTTATTCGCGCATCACTAAAGGTAACCAGATAGCAGCTCCCTAAGACAAAATAACTATTGATGGACGAATAAATGCGGCAGGTGTTAATTTTTGCATGTCGCCGCAGGTGGATAAATTCACAACAATTTGCCAGCAAAAATTAGTCTGCGTCAAAAAATGTTGGACGCACGTCGGAATAGTTGATCACGTCAAAACAGCCCGCAACCAACATTATTCGGACGCCTATTGACTTTAATGCCGGCATCAAAATTTACGCGAGTGTCAGAATTTACTCGAGCGTCAAAATTGACTCGGGCGTTAAAATTCGCATTTCGCAAATATTTTGCGAATTTCACAGGAAATTGGCAAATTTTTCAGTGAAAAGGGACAAATTTGCCCATCACTAAAGATAACAACTGACTGGTAGATCTAAGAGCAGCACTCAATAGTAAAATCCAGGTCCCACTGAGACTCCTGCAGTTACATTGAGTAGGAGAAACAACAGCCTGTCAGAAAGCAGTTCCATCCTAAAGTGCTGCCTCTTTCTTAAATCACATGACCAGGCAAAATTACCTGAGATTCCCCTACACACCAATATTACAATTTCAAAAATAATCTTGCTGGACCAGGAATTAAATTGTATACGTTAGTGTGAATTATTTGCAGTGTGAACAGAGTAATTTATAAATAAAAGCTACATCATACAAATCATGACAGAATCCCTTTAACCCCCTGCCTGTTGGTATGTCAGGAGAATGGAATGGGGGATCCCTGGAGCATATACACGGGATCTTTCGGGGGAATCCCATAAGCCTAAAGGTTTTAGAGTATTAGTAGCCGAGGGCCACACACCTTGGAACACTGCTACTGACTAGTTTTATTGTCACAGTTAATTATTTACCGGTTCATTAATAAAAGAAACCTCTCCTGACGTTTTCGCAGCAGATGCACCGAGTGTAAAAGCTGCAAGAGCCCCATAGGGATCCGCGGTTATTAAAAAATTAAACATCTACCCCAAAAATGTCACAAGCTGTGTTCATGCGGCAGTTTTGTAACCACGCTAATGTTGCTATGACAAGTTTGAACCAATATGTGAACATCACGCGACGACAGAGGGCGCCGGTCACATGAGTGACTGTCAGTTCCTTAGTTATCGAAAAGCGCAAACTGCCGTGCGCCGTGGGGATTTAAAAAATTCTGAAGGGCTGACATTTCCAGCAGGGGTATTGTCATTGCTCTTCTCTTCATTATAATGGGAGATGCACGGGGGGTGTCAGCACTTATGTCCAAGAATGTATACGCCCCAGTTTAACTCACTGCCAGACCTGGCTTGAGATGAGCTTTATTAGTTTTATCAGGGAACAGAATATAAATGTTGCCTACATTATCCATAGCCACTGAAAGAAGGCACCATTATAGGTAGGGTTGCCACCTTTTCTGGAAAAAAATAATGGCCTTCCTAGATTTTTATGGTTTTTCCCTATAATGAAGCAACATTTTTACTGACCAAGCTGGTAAAATAACGGCCAGATGGCAACCCTAACTATAGGCTAAGGCTGGCCTAAAGGTGAGCCAAAAATATACTACTGCCATCGGCCCTGCAAATAGTATGCAAACAAAAGCTGTATCTAGCGTGAGTGTATAAAAGCTCTATAATATACCACAACAAGCAAAACAGCCACAGATATAGTAGTTATGGGGATAATAGTCTCTGGGAAGGGAGTGTGACTGTGGGATAGCAGGTATAGTAGGGAGAGATGGTGTCTATAGTAACAGTGGGATAATAGTCTCTGGGGAGGGAGTGTGACTGTGGGATAGCAGGTATAGTAGGGAGAGATGGTGCCTATAGTAACAGTGGATAATAGTCTCTGGGAAGGGAGTGTGACTGTGGGATAGCAGGTATAGTAGGGAGAGATGGTGCCTATAGTAACAGTGGATAATAGTCTCTGGGAAGGGAGTGTGAGTGTGGGATAGCAGGTATAGTAGGGAGAGATGGTGCCTATAGTAACAGTGGATAATAGTCTCTGGGAAGGGAGTGTGACTGTGGGATAGCAGGTATAGTAGGGAGAGATGGTGCCTATAGTAACAGTGGGATAATAGTCTCTGGGAAGGGAGTGTGGCTGTGGGATAGCAGGTATAGTAGGGAGAGATGGTGCCTATAGTAACAGTGGATAATAGTCTCTGGGAAGGGAGTGTGACTGTGGGATAGCAGGTATAGTAGGGAGAGTTGGTGTCTATAGTAACAGTGGATAATAGTCTCTGGGAAGGGAGTGTGACTGTGGGATAGCAGGTATAGTAGGGAGAGATGGTGCCTATAGTAACAGTGGATAATAGTCTCTGGGAAGGGAGTGTGAGTGTGGGATAGCAGGTATAGTAGGAAGAGTATGTGCCTATAGTAATAATGGGAAAATAGTCTCTAGGACGGGAGCAGTGGAATTATAGCCTTTGGGAACAGAATAAAACCTAGAAGGAAAGATGGAAACAATTTGAGAAGTGGGGACAGTAACACATTATATGAATGTTGTCCAAACTTTTAGCTGTTTAGTTTAATTTCCAGTTTCCCCCCATCAAGAGGTGGGTCCGGACTGAGAATTAAAATAGGCCCTGGCATTTCAGGTACACGGAGGCCCAATCAGCCCACATAGAGGCCCAAACAGCCCCCACCAGCCCACTAAATACTGACTTTCTATGGCACCTTATAGCAGCCCCTCTGGCATTTGCCAGAACCCACAGATTGCCAGTCCGGGCCTGGAGGTGGGAGTTGTAGTTCAGTGTATCAGAGATAAAACATAGCCAGTAACTAAGGAGAACATATTAGTAGAAGGGCAGACACAATCTCTAGGCACTAGGGATACATTCTCTTCTCTATATTTATTAATTATTCATTTATAACATTTCTAACAATGTATTTTTTCCCCATTCTATGATCTGATTTAAGAACTTGTTTGGTTTCCCAGGCTGCGGCGCTGGCGTATAAAACACACAAGCAGTAAAATTAAACCCCTCATTTATCTCTGCACCAAACGCAAGATGGAACCTTCTGGCAGAAGTCGCAATTCTGTGGCAAATTCATTCTCTGCGCTAGGAAATTCCTCCTAAATTTATTGAACATTTTCAAGAAGCGAATGAGAGGCAAGGGCAGCCCCAAAATCTGCAAATCTGGGGATTGGACTTCAGCTGCTCCCTGATAATAAGACTCCAAATGGGCCCAATAAATCCAAAAGAGGAAGAATTAAAGGTTGCGTTTCGACATTAATTTCATGGAGGCGCCATTAATTAGCAGGCTAAATTGTAAAAAAAAAAAAAAAAATGGATTGCATCATGAAAATCTTTACGGCTGGTTCATTCTGCTGACAGAAAAGAACTACAGATGTTTCCTAAATACTCAGATTAATCACTGCCCCTATGCATGACATTTAAAGGAGAAGCAAAACCACAAATTGCAGAGCAATGAGACACAGATGGCTGCAAGATAATGGTCTCGCGACATTCCCCGTGGCAGTGTCTGTAATTGTAATAGTGTCCTGGGAAAACCATGGGAACACAAACCTGCTGCATAAAGGGTTAACTATAATCTCTGTATAGGAAGTGTTCATTTCCCATAAAGGAAGGGTGCGGTAATCACTAGTGATGGGCGAATAAATTTGGTAGGCGCAAATTTGCACGGTGAATAAATTTGCAAAACTGCAACGACAATTCGTCGGCGAAAAATGTTTTAAAGGAGAACTAAAGTCTTACTAAAGAAGTAGCTAGTAGCTAGCTGTGTCTCCAAAGATGCCCCAGTAGCTCCCCATCTTCTTTTCTGCTGATTCACTGCACATGCTCTGTGCTGCTGTTACTTACTGAGCTTAGGGAGCCACTCACAATATACAGTACACATAGAATAGAAATGTCACAATATAAGGCTGATTAGTAATTAATACAGATAATTACTACATGGCAGCACAGAAACCAGTGCAATTAGCATCAGAATTGAATAATCAGCAAACCTGTAGCATCATCTTATATTACAGCCAGGGAAGCTCATTTTCTGCTGGATAATTAGTGACGAGCCCTAAGCTTAGCTTCTCAACAGCCAATCAGAGCCCACTGAGCATGTGAGTGTCACAGACACTTTCCAAGATGGTGACCCCCTGTGACAAGTTTGAAGTCCTGGATCATTGCTGCTATTGACAAGCTGAAACTTTAGCCTCGTGCAATAAGTTTGGTGTATAAAACATGGCATTTTTAGCCATATCCAATTTTAGGGTTTAGTTCTCCTTTAAAGGCATAAGGTGCAAGCTGGAGAGGCAGTAAGTAAAGGATTCTGCTCCTAAGGGGCTCACAGTGCAGCTTGAATCAAATGCAATTAAAGGGGTATAACTGCATTCCCATGCCCCGCCCATGTGCGAAATTTAGTATCGTATTTCCTCGTAATTCCACTGGAATTCTGGGAGGAAATGGGGTGTTGCTGGTTAAAAGAACCATGTTTTTTTGCACTCCTTTAGTGACTGAGCCCTTATGTTCTCCATTCATGTATCTGAGTGTATTACACTTCATGACAGTATGTAAAAATATATTTATATATTTATAGATATTCATTTGTGTGTATTTCTGGGTATTTGAATGACTGCTCTAATTATTATTATTATTATTGTCTATAAATTAAACCATCAACATTCTTGGCAGAGATGCGATAAGGGAGGGTGAATATTAGTCGTGTTGCAGTTTGTGGCATTTTCCATCATTTCAGGCACCCCATATATCTTCTTGTGACTCTGGCACTGAAGGAGTTAATTCCTGGCGGTGCATTGGAGCCTCATGAATAAATGATGAGAATAATAATAATAATAAGAGCAGGTCTGGCAGGGCAGCGGGTGTGCAGGGGAGGGGTGCACAAGTGTCACCGCCCACACCCCATCTGTTGTGTTTGGGAAGGAAACGTTTGGCAGGACAGCGAGAGCGAGAGGGCGGTTGCCTTGGCCATTTCCCAGAATGCACCGCTCCCCTATATCAACAGCGTGGGCTTCTCATTGGCTCAGACGACTGACGTTAAAGCCCTAGTCATTGCACTCATATTGATAATGGGGCACAGGGCCCCTTTAAAAGAAATATCTCAAACCAATATTGGTCAGAGAGGATCGAGGTCTATGGGATTCACCGTTTTCTGCTTCCGATGCATTGAGATTGCTTCAGATGCTCTTTGGGGGAGATTAGTCGCCCAGCAACAAATCGCCTCTTCTTCGGGCAACTAATCTCCCCGTAATGCCTTCCTTTAGAATCTAAATAGGATGCCACTCGGAACGCTTGTTTTCCGAAGTCGCCCGAACTTGTCTCATGAGGCAACTTCGGGAAAACAAATCGCTCCAAGTGCCATCCCGCCGATGATTTTAATTCTAGCCGACGGGAAAGCTTTTCGGTAGGGATGGGCAAATTTTCTAGCCTTGTTTCGCCTAAAAAATTACGCCCATAGACTTGTATGGCGTTGTGCCTTAAAATCAAAAGACGCACGTCAAGAAAATGTCGCCGTGAGACAAAACATTTTTGATGCCCATAGACTTTAATGGGCGGCGGATTTTTAGCGAAACGAAACGGGTCAAATTCGCAAATTCCTACTTTTCGGGGGGGGAAAAACTCTCCCTGAATCTTAGCGTGTGCCCCTACCCTAATACTGTACTGTCTATACTGGGCAGCTTTGCAATCAGAAGCGGCAGGTACATGGGTGTAACTAGATGTTACTGGGCCCCATAGAAAAACAATTTTAGCATACATCCTAACATTTTGGAAATAAAAAGAGGGACAATTTTTTTGTGTGGCCACACCCCCTAATTACCATGTTTGTTTTACAAAATTCGGCAGGTTATGAAAGTTTGAACATATTTCTGTGGTTTTTTTTCCCAGTTATTACAGTTTTGCTAATGAAGGTGAATTGCCCTTTAAGCTGTGAGTCTAACTTTTCCCAAGGGACCTGTTATCTTATATTGTTACAATTACTTCTTTGCTTATCTAGATGCATTTGAATTGCTGCAAATGTATCTTATCTTCTGTTGTGGCTGTTCTGGGCTCTCTGTCAAAAGCCAATTAAGTTAGTAACGTTGTTTGTTTTTGTGGCTGTTCAGTGCACTTTCCAGTACAAATGAGGAACTGCAGGTTGAGCTGTCAAAATTAGGACCTTATGGGCCCCCCTGCAACCGCAGGGTCTGCTTCCTCTGTAGTTACACCCTGGGCAGGTGGCACCATGTTGCACCCATTCACAGGCAGGGGCTTCTTTCGGCTTTGATGATGTCAAGCAAAGAGGCTGTAACTTTTGGTTAGTGTGTATAGTAAGGCAAGATGGTGCAAGGAGAGGGCCTATAACTGTAGCACAATGTGTATAGTAGGGCAAGGTGATGGGCGAACCTGACCCGCTTCGCCGAAAAAATTTTGAGCATCAATTTTCTTCATCCGTTGGAGTCTATGGGGCAAATTTACTTTGCGCCCTTAGTAAGAGAATTTATTCGCCAGACGTGAATTTGCGCGATTTGCCGCCGGACTTTTTCACCGTTTGTCGAATCTAGCAGGAAATTCGCGAATTTTTTGGTGAAGCGAAATGGCGCAAATTCGCCCGTCACTACTGGCGAATTTATGCCAGGGAACGTAAGTAAATTGGCGAAGTGCCAAAATGACGTAACGCTGTCAATTTTTCACCAGCTTTAGCCACTTCGCCCTTTAGTGAATTTCCCCCTTATGGGTGTCATTTTCACAGTGGCAAAAAAATTCGCTCATCACTAGTCACTGTGATACAGTAATAACACTGTCCAACCCTACAGCCCTTCCAGCATCAGCCAAGAGCCGAAGGACGGCACACTGAGAGTTGCAGTTCGGCCGCAGCAGGAGAGCAGCCGATTTCCTCGCTTGCTTTCTATAACTAATGAGTCCCACACAGGCCATTTAGCCCTGTGCCCACCAGCCCTGCTTTTAAGCAGCCCTCTTATATAACAAAAAAAAAAAACGGAGCAAATCTGAACATAATGTAATTCAGCCCCATAGAATTATCCATTCAAATGTAACCCTCATTAAAGGGAAAGGTCTGGCCGCCTCGCTCATAAAGCCGAGGTCACGTTTCCGCCGGCTCTGAGCTCCATTCAAATAAAACCAAATAACCCTTCCTCTTTAACGAGACAGAACAAAGCTGCCATTTAAATTCACCCCATGGAAGCGGCCTGGCTCCATCTCCCCATCTGACTTGCTAAACACACACGCAGCAGCCTGTTTACCTGCTTTCTGCCCAAAATCCTTCCAGCAGGAGCTGGCTCACAAATAACCATTCGGCAGATGCTCACGCACAACCGTACGTCTCAGCGACATTTATTTAATACTATAATCCTGTGCATTATGCCTCCCTATTGCTGGAATATAATAGTCTGAGAGCAGGGCCGCGCAGGGGCCCCCGATAAATACCCAACACACAATGTCTGTATTACAGGCGGGTAATTCTGCTTCCAACATTGCACAAGTAATAATAAAGTCTAAGAAACTTTAAAAGAATGATGTCGTCAGAAAAAAATAAAAATAAAATAGTGCTTAAAGGGCAAGTCAACACCAAAATAAAAATTTGCCTTATAATAAAAACATAATTCTAAGCAGCTTTCCAATATACATTCATTATATATTTCCAACGGTTTTAAAGTTATTGGCTAGTATAATTGCTATTGAAAGCAGCGCCTGTCTGTCTCTTGCTTTTTAGTCACTTCCCCGGTGATACTGATGGTTTTTAAAAAAATGTAGCAGAAGCCAGCTGATTAAAGAGGTTGTTCACCTTTAAATTAACTTTATGTATGCTGTAGAGAGGGATATTCTGCGACAATTTGCAATGGGTTTTCATGTTTTATTATTTGTAGTATTTGCGTCATTTAGCTTTTTATTCAGCAGCTCTCCAGTTTGCCATTTGAGCAAAACGGTTACTAGGGTCCAAATTACCCTAGCAACCATGCATTGATTTGAATAAGAGCCTGGAATATGAATAGGAGAGGCCTGAATAGACAGATGAGTAATAAAGAGTTGCAGTAACAATAAGGGGCACATTTACTTAGCTCGAGTGAAGGAATAGAATAAAAAATATTTCGAATTTCAAGTATTTTTTTGGCTACTTCGAACTTCGACTACGGCTTCGACTTTAATCGAACGATTCGAACTAAAAATCGCTCGACTATTCGACCATTCGATAGTCGAAGTACTGTCTCTTTAAAAAAAACTTCTACCCCCTACTTTGCCACCTAAAACCTACCGAACCTCAATATTAGCCTATGGGGAAGGTGCCCATAGGCTTTATAACCAATTTGTGATCGAAGGATAATCGTTCGATCAATGGATTCCAATCCTTTTAATCGTTCGATTCGAAGGATTTACTCGCTCGATCGAACGATCGAACGATCGAACGATTATTCCTTCGATCGCTCGATCAAGCGGTAAATCCTTCGACTTCGATATTCGAAGTCGAAGGATTTAACTTCGACAGTTGAATATCGAGGGTTAATGAACCCTCAATATTCGACCATTAGTAAATGTGCCCCTATATGTGTAGCCTTACAGAGCATTTGTTTATAGATGGGGTCAGTGACCCCCATTTGAAAGCCAGAGTCAGAAGAAGAAGGCAAATAAATAAAAAAACTAGAAAAAAAAAAAAAAAGAAAATATCAAGGCCAGTTGAAATGCTGCTTAGATTTAGCTATTCTATAACAAATGAAACGTTAACTTACATTAAAAAATTTGTTAGTATACATCGAAAAAAACCACCAAGACAATTTAAACTTTAAAATCGGAAAGCCTTTATTAAGAAATAACTTACCGAAACTCCGCTCTTCAGAAAGCGGTCAGGCGATCCATTGTGCGGCGCTCAATTTCTCCTGCCTGCTTTCCTTATAGGAGAGAGCCAGGGAGGAGAAATCGAGTAATGCAAGATGGATCATTTTCATGAAGAGGAGCGTTGGTCTTCATTTTTTATTTTGTGTAGTTGTTAAATGATTTGCTTTTTCCGCCTGACTCTTTCCAGCTTTCAAATGGGGGTCGCTGACCCTCATTTTAAAAACAAATGCTCTGTCAGGCTACAAATGTACTGTTATTGGTACTTTTTATTAATCGTCTTTCTATTCAGGCCTCTCCTATTCATATTCCAGTCTCTTATTTAAATCAATGCATTGTTGCTAGGGTAAATTGGACCTTAGCAACCAGATTGCTGAACTAGCAGACTGGCGAACTGCAAAATAAAAAGCGAAATATCTCAAAAACCACAAATAATAAAAAATGAAAACCAATTGCAAATTGTCTCAGAATATCACTCTCTACATCATACTAAAAGTTAACTCAAAGGTGAACAATTTGGGGCGTTTCGAAATTTGCAAATTCCCCTCAAAATGGCGAAAAATTCACGAAACGTTTTTTTTTGACACCGGCAGTTTAGCAAATTTTTTCGCCGGCAGGGATTCGCGGGAATTCGCAGCGATTTTGTGCCTGGAGAATAAATTCCGCCCATCACTAGTGAACAACCCCCTTAACGGTGAATCACCACTTTAGCAGACATGGGAAGAAGACATGCAAAGCTGCTACATTGTTTCAGGAGCCAGAAGTGGAGGCACAGACTGTGCATTCAATAGCAAATACATTTACACATTAAACTTTAAAACTACTTTAAGGGGGTTATTAACTAAACCTCAAATTTTTAGTGGAAAAAAACCTCTCAAATTTTTATACACCATTGCTGCAAAAAGCCAGAATCCCCCCAGAAATTATACAATTCGGGTTTTCTATTGATTTTTTCGAGTTTTTTACCGATCCGATTAAATCGAGTTCATTTATTAATAAATAAGGCAAAACCGGGCATGGTCAAGCTTTTTTTTATTGGGACAATGAGATAAATTTGGTTTTTTGTAAATAAACCCCTAAATGTTTGATCAATGAATATATATCGGAAAGTTGCTTAGAATTACATTACAGGTTTTTATTTGGGGTTTACATTCCCTTTAAAAGGATGGTTCACCAATTCTAAGCAACTTTTTTTATTTAAGGTTTACATTCCCTTTAAAAGGATGATTCACCTTTAAGTTAACTTTTGGTATGTCGAATGGCCAATTCTAAGCAACTTTTCAATTGGTCTTCATCTTTCTATTCAGGCCTCTCCTATTCATATTCCAGTCTCTTATTTAGTGATGGGCGAAACGGCCGCGAAAATTCTCTGGCGAAAATTTGCCGGCATCAGAATGGATGCCGGGTTCCAAAAAACGGACGCCGGCGTCAAAAATGAGTCGCTGGCGCTGTTTCGAGAATTTTTCGGCGAAGCGAAACTGCGCAAATTCGCCCATCACTACGTTTATTCAACTCAATGCAGGGTTGCTAGGGTAATTTGGACCCTAGCAACGAGATTGCTGAAATTGCAAAAAAAGCAAAAATAACTCAAAAACCACAAATGAAAACCAATTGTAAATTATCTCAGAATATCACTCTCTACATCGTACTAAAAGTTAATTTAAAGGTGAACAACCCTTTTAAAGGATAGGAACAGAATATGAGTAATAAAAATGACAGTAACAATACATGTATAGCCTTACAGAGCATTCGCTTTTAGATGGGGTCAGTGACCCCCATTTGAAAGCTGGAAAGCAATACAAATTGAAATAATTCAAAAACTATAAAAAAGAAAAACCCAAGGCCGATTAATAAGCTGCTTAGAATTAGCCATTCTGTAACATACTAAAAGTTAACGTAAAGGTGAACCACCCCTTTAATTTATGCCATTTTCGTGCAAATGTATGCAGTTAAAAAACACGTAGTCAGACAGTTATAGGGTCTGATTTATTAACACACACTGACATGCGGTGGGGCATTTCCTCATAACAACCAATCAGATCTTTGCTTTCACTTTCTTTTAGTTCATGGATAGAAAATGCCTTATGATGATGTTTGCATGTGATTCTTTACTGGCAAGTCTGCTCCCTATTGTTACAATTGTTTCTTTGCTTATCTTAAATTGTTACAAATGTATCTAAGTGCATCTGCCATTTTGGGCTCTCTGACAAAAGCTAATTAAGTTAGAAATATTGTATCTTTTTCTGGCTGTTCCATTGCCGGAGATCAAAGAGAAAGTCGGAACATTTCAGTAATAAAACCTGGACTACATGTTGAGTTGTCAAAATCGGGACTGTCCAGTGAAAAACGGTACAATTGGGAGGTATGAGTAATTATTAGTGATGGGCGAATAAATTCGGCTGGCACGAATTCGATTTCCGCTTTTCGCTGCCGGTGAATAGATTCACTAATC
Organism: Xenopus laevis; assembly: GCF_017654675.1. Classification (NCBI taxonomy): domain Eukaryota; kingdom Metazoa; phylum Chordata; class Amphibia; order Anura; family Pipidae; genus Xenopus; species Xenopus laevis. Next base: position 129,402,022 of record NC_054383.1, on the reverse strand, counting down.
TCCCGCGAAAATTCACCGGTGAAAACTCGCCTGCATCAATTTACGATCTACACTATTTTTTCATGAAAACATTAACATTTCAAGTTTTTTTGTGAAAACATTCGAATTTCACTATTTTTTTCGTGAAAACGTTAGAATTTCACCATTTTGTTGTGAAAACATTTGGATTTCACAATTTTCACGATTTTGTTATTCCATCACTAATAATTACTCATACCTCCCAATTGTACCGTTTTTCACGGGACAGTCTCGATTTTGACAACTCAACATGTAGTCCAGCGTCAAAATTGACGTGAGCTACTTTTCGGACGTGGGTCCAAAATTGGACGTGGGCGTCAATTTAGATTTTCACTACTTTTTCGCCGTTTTCCGAATTTTGCGGGAAATTCGCTGATTTTTCAGCGAAACAGGAGAAATTCACCCATCACTGATGATGTTTCTATCCTAATCTCTTTCTACTCACCCGTGAGATGCCATCTTCAAGATCCACAGAAGCAGCATTACTTCTGGCATCCTACAAACAAAGACATCAGGAAACATTACGGTGGAAGTGGTTTGGTGGTTATCCTGCTGTATATACATATAGATATATGAGAGATCCTCCTAAGCTTAGGCAGTCGTCATAGGCAGTGATCTATTAATAGAAAGGTCCTTCTAGTAAATCTTATTTAGAATTATGCGCTGTAGGAAACAGCATGTCAGCTCCCGTGCAGATTAACCATAAAGAGTTTGTTTTTTTTCCCAATGGGAATAGAAATAGCCTAAGAAACTTCTGGCTGTACAACAAACTGCATTGACTCCACGCTTCCCTATTATTTTTAAAGGAGAACTAAACCCTAAAAATAAATAGGGCTAAAAATATCATGTTTTATATAATGAACTTATTGCACGAGGCTAAAGTTTCAGCTTGTCAATAGCAGCAATGATCCAGGACTTCAAACTTGTCACAGGGGGTCACCATCTTGGAAAGTGTCTGTGACACTCACATGCTCAGTGGGCTCTGATTGGCTGTTGAGAAGCTAAGCTTAGGGCTCATCACTAATTATCCATCAGAAAATGAGCTTCCCCTGTAATATAAGCTGATGCTACAGGTTTGCTGATTATTAAATTCTGATGCTAATTGCACTGGTTTCTGTGCTGCCATGTAGTAATTATGTGTATTAATTACTAATCAGCCTTATATTGTGACATTTCTATTCTATGTGTACTGTATATTGTGAGTGGGTCCCTAAGCTCAGTAAGTGACAGCAGCACAGAGCATGTGCAGTGAATCAGCAGAAAAGAAGATGGGGAGCTACTGGGGCATCTTTGGAGACACAGATCTTTACTGCTAAAGGGCTGTGGTTGCCTTGGGCTGGTACAGAAGCACAAAACATAATGTACAACATTTCTACCTACTTCTTTAGTTAGGCTTTAGTTCTACTTTAAAGGAGAACTAGAGCTTAGGCTTGAAATACATCATGTTATGGTTTGGAGTTCTGCACCAGTGCAAGGCCACTAAAGCCAGTTAGTAGTAAAGATCTTTGCCCCTAACGGTGCCCACAGTTGCTCCCCATCTTCCACCTATTTCGATGATTTCCGACGACCCCTCCAAACCCAAAGCGCACTGAGCATGTGCAGTGCCAATGGCACACAAAACATGCCCTAAAACGATCTAACATAGGGAGCTACTGTACTGAAGACAAGGTCAAAGGCCTGGATCATTACTGCCTTACTGCTGAATACATAAAATACAGTCATATTCCTTTTTTTGCTTTAAATTCTCCTTTAAAAGCAAAATAAATAAATGCTACCCTATACGAGTAAATGATTACTGTAATATTTTCCTTTGATCAGTCCACTGGACCAAGACCATTTAAAACACGTGCAGAAGATGAATGCTTCCTTGCAGAACCATTTCAAGAGTGTACCCAGCACCTTTTACAGCGAAAGCCTTAGAAGAAATAGCACCCTAAAATGATCTTAGCACCCTACAATGATCTTAGCACCCTACAATGATCTTAGCACCCTACAATGATCTTAGCACCCTACAATGATCTGCTTCCTTCCTGAAACACAGGCAAAATCTAGGAGCTTGGCATTGGTAGAAGGACATCACTGAGCGCAACAATATCTAGCAATTACTCTATATATAAACTCCTGGGTCTTGGGATAACTACTTCTAGTCTGCCTCCCTGGGTCAAAGACATTAAGAGATACTCACGTTTGGATGAGCAGCCTCTGCCATAAGCAGGAGAACAGCCAGTAGCAGGAGGGTGACTTTGCAGGCCATGGTGCAGCAGCAATGGGGTAATATCATTCTGATTCCCGTGGTACAACTGTCAGCAGATTATACTGTGGCTGAGCATGTATTGGCTGCCTCATTTGTCTACATATTCAAAATATTCCCGGTGGGCACATACAGTAACTGCTGCCCTTCCACTCCCTGGCTCAATATTTCTTATCAGTCCAATTCTCCCTCCCAATAAACCTCTATATGATGAATGTGAATCAGTCCTTGAACAACACGTAAAGGCAGAGGTCAAGTCCTAATTTTATTTGTTAGTTCTCTTAACAGCCATATAAATATTTAGCATTTCCTGACAAAGATACCCTGTGTTGTAATACGGGACAGAAATAGAGTTAGGGAAGCTAGAAATCACACTCAATGTCCCATATCAACTGGCCATATCATAGAATTTCTAATATGCCCCATATATATTTAGTAGATTTCAGTTCGGAAGACCTTCAGAAAGGCCTTGTCCATGGGGTGCTGACTTGTCTGGAGGAGCTGAGTCATTTCTTTATATTGGTCCTTGTTGGACAGCTTTGACCTCCCTTGCAAAATTGAAAATTCAAATCACTTGTTTCATGTCCTATTGGCTACAAATAACTTTGTATTCTAAGGTTTAACCTATAGAACATTCTGGGGTATAAAGGGAGTACAGTATTGCTAAGAAGACATTAAGTTGTTGCTGGAGGGCTTAGGAGAAGACCATAAAAAATAATAGGCTAAGAGCGGAGGATTGAGACCTTCATCATTAGAAGCTAGTGTAGGCTTAGCCAAGAAATGGAAGCTCACCTTGTACAGTAAATATACTTTAGTTAGTTAATATATATCTATCCCAGGTTGACATAATTCAGGGGTCCCCAGCGTTCTTACCCATGAGCCACATTCAAATATAAAAAGAGTTGGGGAGCAACAGAAGCATGAAAATTATTCCAGGGGTGACTAATAAGGGCCACATAGTTTTTATACAACCAAAACTTGCCTCCAAGCCAGGAATTCCAAAATAAGCACTGGATTTGAGATCACTGGGAGCAACATCCAAGGATTTGGTGAGCAACATGTTCCCCATGAGCCACTGGTTAAGGAACACTACCTTAATGGAACCTTTAAGTGATGAGATGTTTTCATGAGCCAGGGACACTAGGAAATGTGGCATTGGTATAGCCATTCCCCCTGGCTTTATTGAAAGTTCGATGACGAGACTTGGGTAGTCATTAAGGTTTGGCCATGAATTACAGCTCTACAGACTGTTTGGGCTGTCACCAATGTTTTCCTCAATTAGTATTTTAAAAATGCACGACTACATAACCTATATCAATGTATATGAGAGGGTAAGATTGAGAGTATCTACTGATTAAAACAATGTCAACTTTCTTGTTTGGTCATTTTTAGCACTGGAAACTCTTGCATGGCCAATAACAAGGTTATATCCAAGCCATGATGCAATAAACATCCCTTCTCTTGATCAGCTCTAATGGAATGTAAGGAGCTGTATATATATATATATATATTTATATATATACACATACATATGTGGATAGGTTGATCTTCATGGACTTCTGTTCTTTTTCAAACATGAAATATAACTTATATCAGGGTTATATGGTTCAGTAAAAAAGGGTGATCTTCATGTTAGACTAGGGAATACATGACCTTACCAAAGACGTAGCATTATTAATTTGAAAGTGGAAAAGCCAAGTTGTATTTATATTCTCAAATCACCGTGCAGGTGCATGATCTGATGAAACCAATCATCCAGAAAGACTGAGATGCACTGTTCGTAATTGGTGCCTGATTTTGCTCTTATTTTCCAATACTAAGACAATGATATGTAATTTTTGCTAAAACGCAACAATTTTCAACATAAGCCAAATAAATTGAGCTTGCAGCATTAGTTTAAAGCTAAATAAAGAGCAATGTCTAACTAGCCTATCCTTTAACCCAATTGTGTCTCAGTTTTACAGATAAGGAGGAGATCATTATATACAATACATATGTAAAACAAAAGTCTAGGGTTTTTTCAACAATAGACACACAAGCTATATTTATTGAACTCATTTTGAATATCGGTCCCAGTATAAATTGATGTCAATGGATATATTGGAGTTTTAATGCATAAATGTGTTTTGAAACCAGAGAAATAAGAAGCCACACATCTAATTTACAGTAGGGAGGGCAGATGGGTTTAATTCACTTTATTTAGTGAAGCAGAAATCTGTTTATCTTCTCCAGAATGTAAATGATCAGTTTCCAAAGCAGAATTCCTTGAGGAGCAAACATGATCCTTCTCTGCTTGGTTTTGTTGCTTGAGGCAGAGGAAATATTTTTTTGGGGCTATAGATGAGGATTTTTATCTGATAAGAACTGTTTGCCTAGAAGTGGATCTCCTGTGTCTTGGCTCGTGGCTTTCTGGTTTTTACAGACTTCAATTAAAGGCTAACTAAATAGGCAACCTTGGCTTCCCTCTGGAATTCATCATGCATTAGATTTATTCATTAAAGAGAAGTTATCCCCAAGTGATAACTAAGGCTTAATTAACTTAATAGAATGCATCTTCTCTCCATTGACTATTCTCTTTGTTCTATGGAATTGCACTCTTCTGCTTTTGCTTTGGGAAGTGAAAGATAAAAGTTTTCATCAACAGATTCTTTGGTTCCAGGGAAGTGTATGACACATCCTTCAAGTTCAGCTTTTTTGTCTAACACCTTGGCTGGGGTCTTAAAATATTATTAAACAATTAAAAGCTTTCCTCCAGTCCATAGGTACCTTAAAACATAAAAGGTAGTCTGAGAAAATCAAAAATTAGCTTGGTGAAACCTAAGCTGAGCTTCAAAATATACAGTATAAGGGTGTATTGCATCAGGGTCTTGTTCACATTAACTAGTACCACTTCATCACTAAATTGTGCCATTACAAAGTGGGTTCTGAAACTCTGACTCCTCTATTGTATACACTGAATTAAAGAACTGAATAACTTTTGGGGACTGTGAAAATTTAATAGAAAATTTGAAAAGTTGGGGATTAGTCTTTGCATGTAAAGAAATCAGTTCCTCATTTTCAATTTTTGCTTTCTCGGTTTCCGCAGCATTATTTGCTCTAAAAGAAGAGTCTCTCCTCTCTGACTTGTAGTTTGAAGGTCCCGTGATATAATTCCAAGTGCCAATTTATGATGTAGGGCAGGTATGGACAATCTGCAGGTCTCTAGATGTTTTTGACTGTCAGCTTCCAGTGCGAGCTTTTAGCTGTTGCTAAGATGTTGGAAGCTGTAGTCCAACAAGATTCATATGTTTTTTTTTTAACTTGTATTTCCCTAAATGCAACATATGTAACTTTTTGGGGAAAAATACATGTGGATTTGCAGAATTTTTTCCAGAATCTATAGAGTCACAGGGGGAGGGGGCAATGGATAAAGTGCACAAATCTGTACACAAATGTACCTTGGTTTTACCTACAATGTATCTTGCAGCATTGTGTACATACAGTTCTAGTCTTATGATACGTGCACAGCTTCACATTAGAGTTACGCATGTCAGCGTGAGCTTGTGCTTGCTCTGGATTTTTTAGTGACACTTATTGTAATAAATGACAGCTGTCAAAACATGCTGGGATGTGCAGTTGTGTAGTATCTGGGAATACGTGGGCTGTAAGTTCCTTTAGAGTTTCAAGACTTCCTCTACCTTACTGGGAATGTTGCTCTATATCCTGTAGGAATGATGCACAAACCTGCAACAAAATTATCCATTAATATTGTTAAAAGGATTAGCATAAAACCACCCGCTACCCTTTGTGCATTGCCATCCTCCTGTGTGCGACACCAGTGGCGTAACTAGATATTACTGGGCCCCACAGCAAATAATTTTTCAGGCCCCCAAAATATTTTGGGGTTGACTTGTTTCTCCAATATTTATTTAAATTTTATATGAATTAGGGCCTCCTGGGCCCCCCTGCAGCCGCAGGGTCTGCTTCCTCTATAGTTACGCCCCTGTGCGACACAATACTGGGTCAGGGTTGTCTCTGTATGAACACCACAGATTACAGATGATAATGCAAAGTTATTGCACAGAGTACCTGCATCCACGAGAATGATTTTGCAAGGTGCAGAGTGTGTGTGACCCCTGGTGCTCCCATAGCCTGTATCTCATTGACCCTAAAACTAGGGGGCAATTTTAATGAAGGCTTAAGGAGTCTAAGCCTTCAAAAGAAACATTAATCAATTTACCTACAACAAAAAGATGGTGGATATGTTAATATATATATATTAACCTTGTCGTGTTCTAGGATTTAATGAATTAATCCTGCCATTTGTTTAGGGTATGTCACACCTTTTTGAAAATGCTAAATGGTACCTTGTACTTTTACTTGATCTTTCCCACACTCATCTGTGCCAGTTGCAACTCCCTGCGACTCCTGGTAGAGTACAGGTTGAACGTGACTTTTTTTTATCTCAGGTAGGTCCTTACTGCATTGGTGGTGAAAGGGGTTCACCACAAAAAATTAGTGTCCCCTCTGCGAATCGGAATAGAAGAAAATAAATTTATAGGCGCCGCGCAGCGCCATCTGTACATGTGCGCGGCACCTATTCATTCAGGAGCGCCCAGTGTCTCCTTCACGCAGGCGCACCAATGCCTGCACACTCTGCACATCATAGTAGAGGGACGGGAGTCGAAGGAGGTCCTGGACATTAGTCCCGGAGGGCCCCGGGCCCCCCAGTCCGACCCTGAATAAATTCACATACAGAATTTGCTCTATCAATAGAGTGAGATACAATATTACAAAACATTTTAGCACATGTCACCTACCTCCCCCAGGCCCTCCACCTATGGACGCCCACAACCCACCCATATAGTGAAACTCAATTTTCCATCTCCTTATTTAAAGGAGAACTAAAACCTAACTAAAGAAGTAGCTAGAAATGTTGTACATTATGTTTTAGGCTTCTGTACTAGTCTAAGGCAACCACAGCCCTTTAGCAGTAAAGATCTGTGTCTCCAAAGATGCCCCAGTAGCTCCCCATCTTCTTTTCTGCTGATTCACTGCACATGCTCTGTGCTGCTGTCACTTACTGAGCTTAGGGACCCACTCACAATATACAGTACACATAGAATAGAAATGTCACAATATAAGGCTGATTAGTAATTAATACACATAATTACTACATGGCAGCACAGAAACCAGTGCAATTAGCATCAGAATTTAATAATCAGCAAACCTGTAGCATCAGCTTATATTACAGCCAGGGAAGCTCATTTTCTGCTGGATAATTAGTGACGAGCCCTAAGCTTAGCTTCTCAACAGCCAATCAGAGCCCACTGAGCATGTGAGTGTCACAGACACTTTCCAAGATGGTGACCCCCTGTGACAAGTTTGAAGTCCTGGATCATTGCTGCTATTGACAAACTGAAACTTTAGCCTCGTGCAATAAGTGCAGTATATAAAATATGCCATTTCTAGATATATACATTTTTAGGGTTTAGGTCTCCTTTAAGTTTTCTCGCATTGTACATTGCTTTTATTGGTTCCACCTATATCTTACGCATAAGATACTGTGAAAAACATAAAATTGGGGTACTACTGTATGTAGATAAAGTGCTGTAAATCAGTGTTGATGCAGCATATGCACAAGCTCTCTCATGTTTACACATAATATTGTATTTTATTGCTCTGGTCAGTGACCCCAGCAATGAGAAAACTGAATGCTAGATATTGAGTATTAGTGATATAATTATTATTATTATTATTATTATTATTATTATTATTATTATTATTATTATTATTATTATTATTATTATTAATAATAATAATAATAATAATAATAATAATAATAATTACTGTATTCTTCCTTTGCTTATTCACCTTCCGAGCTGCCTTTTCAATTACGCCAGTATTTAATGCCAAAGCAGACGGCTGCGGAACATAAAAGTGAATAATTACATTTGAACGTAATAAATAGATAGAATGGAAACCAGCTGCACACTTGCTTAAGATTCCGTTGTCTACAACATCCGAAAAAAAATTAATTATGAGGTGAGTTAACCTTTAATGACTGCACAATGGCATCTCTACATGTAAAATTTTGGAAAGTAACAGCAATCATTTTTAAGCCAATCAATACGAGGACTCCTGCCATTCCTGCTTAAAATGCTGCAGAACCTAATTGGCAAGAGAATTATCAATAGAAATTAAGTCAGATTAAGCAGTGGAGCTTGCTGAGAGTAGTGTCCTTGTTTTGGCTCTGTATTCTGCTCGGAATAGCAAATTAGCTGGACCTAATTTTTTATGAATTTGTGATGTTTTAAGGATCGAATACAGTTTTACAGTATCTCACTGTACAGATTATGAGCAAACTTAGGGGCTGTTCCTGCTGAATTGTGCTTAGTACAGGGGAATACCTATGCTGCCATAGTTTTATGGGATCTCTCTGTACACGGGCCGATAAAAGCTGCCGACAGACCGAGTCGGCAGCTTATTGGCTCGTGTATGGGGCACCCCGACGGGCTTCCCCGATGGAGATCTGGCCGAAAGTCGGCCAGATCTCGATCGGAAGGGACTAAAACTCCCGTCGGATCGCAGCCGCATCTGTTCGTTGATGCGGTCCCGCGATCCGACCGCCCGTTAGGCATCGTTAGGTTCCGATCGTTGGGCCCTAGGGCCCACGATCGGATCAGCCCGATATTTCCCACCTCAAGGTGGGCATATCAGAGGGAGATCCGCTCGTTTGGCGACATTGCCAAACGAGCGGATCTCTCCATGTATAGCCACCTTAAGGGGCTGTTCCTGCTGAACTGTGCTTAGTACAGGGGATACCTATGCTGCCATAGTTTTATGGTATCTCTCTGTACAGACTATGAGCAAACTTAGGGACTCTTCCTGCTGAATTGTGCTTAGTACAGGGGAATACCTATGCTGCCATAGTTTTATGGGATCTCTCTGTACAGACTATGAGCAAACGTAGGGGTTGTTCCTGCTGAATTGTGCTTAGTACAGGGGAATACCTATGCTGCCATAGTTTTATGGGATCTCTCTATACAGACTATGAGGAAACGTAGAAGACTGTTCCTGCTGAATTGTGCTTAGTACAGGGGAATACCTATGCTGCCATAGTTTTATGGGATCTCTCTGTACAGACTATGAGCAAATTTGGGGTATTGTTCCTGCTGAATTGTGCTTAGTACAGGGGAATACCTATGCTGCCATAGTTTTATGGGATCTCTCTATACAGACTATGAGGAAACGTAGAAGACTGTTCCTGCTGAATTGTGCTTAGTACAGGGGAATACCTATGCTGCCATAGTTTTATGGGATCTCTCTGTACAGACTATGAGCAAATTTGGGGTATTGTTCCTGCTGAATTGTGCTTAGTACAGGGGAATACCTATGCTGCCATAGTTTTATGGGATCTCTCTATACAGACTATGAGGAAACGTAGAAGACTGTTCCTGCTGAATTGTGCTTAGTACAGGGGAATACCTATGCTGCCATAGTTTTATGGGATCTCTTTGTACAGACTATGAGCAAATTTGGGGCATTGTTCCTGCTGAATTGTGCTTAGTTGAGAAGTTATGGAAATCCCCACCTTAAATATTGTACTGGCAGATACATTAAATAAGTGCAAAAAGGGCTAGGTGCCTTTTTTAGCATGTGTGAAAATAAAAGGATACTGGCATTAATACTCAGAGTACTTTCAATTCAGGATATAATTTTGGTGTTTCCCCAACTAAGGCAAATAGAGAATGCTTTAGAAGCTTCTTATAATAAGTGGTTTGGGTAAGGGAGTCTGTAATTTAGGAGACCTAGGGCTTGGTGTCTGGGGGGAAGAATCACTAGTTATAAAAGCCAATCGACCTTAACTTCCCCTTTAATTTATGCATGTGGCACCAGTGATAGTATCTGTATACTTATTATTTCAGCGGGGAAAGGGTGTAGCTGTGGGTGCCAGGTTAACCCTTTGTCTGAAAGTTATATATTTCCAAAGCAACTTTAGCTTATTACAAACTTCTCCTGGGACTGTCAGTAAAGAGTTAACATAATCACGGCTGAATTGATCAGAATTCATAATTAAACGGTATGCTGGGAAAATCTTATAAACTTCCTAAGGCCTTTTTTTCTTACATTTCCATAGTAACCAAGGACAAGTCATCCCTCCCCCAGCCTCAGAGGGACCATGGCCTTTCTGTACTGCAAACTCTCAGCACTTAGTTATCACAACCTCTCCTTGGGGTAACTACCTGACTGCTGTAATTAAACACAGATAAAGAGGTCTCGCTATGAATAACAACTACATGTTCTCTCTATGCAAATCTCTGTCAGCAGGAAAGGAAGATACTGCACCCCTTCACTCTGTGTTCTGAAATCACGGGTCTACTATAGGCACCATCTCTCCCTACTATACCTGTTATCCCACAGTCACACTCCCTTCCCAGAGACTATTATCCCACTGTTACTATAGGCACCATCTCTCCCTACTATACCTGCTATCCCACAGTCACACTCCCTTCCCAGAGACTATTATCCCACTGTTACTATAGACACCATCTCTCCCTACTATACCTGCTATCCCACAGTCACACTCCCTTCCCAGAGACTATTATCCACTGTTACTATAGGCACCATCTCTCCCTACTATACCTGTTATCCCACAGTCACACTCCCTTCCCAGAGACTATTATCCACTGTTACTATAGGCACCATCTCTCCCTACTATACCTGTTATCCCACAGTCACACTCCCTTCCCAGAGACTATTATCCACTGTTACTATAGGCACCATCTCTCCCTACTATACCTGCTATCCCACAGTCACACTCCCTTCCCTGAGACTATTATCCACTGTTACTATAGGCACCATCTCTCCCTACTATACCTGCTATCCCACAGTCACACTCCCTTCCCAGAGACTATTATCCACTGTTACTATAGGCACCATCTCTCCCTACTATACCTGCTATCCCACAGTCACACTCCCTTCCCTGAGACTATTATCCACTGTTACTATAGGCACCATCTCTCCCTACTATACCTGCTATCCCACAGTCACACTCCCTTCCCTGAGACTATTATCCACTGTTACTATAGGCACCATCTCTCCCTACTATACCTGCTATCCCACAGTCACACTCCCTTCCCTGAGACTATTATCCACTGTTACTATAGGCACCATCTCTCCCTACTATACCTGCTATCCCACAGTCACACTCCCTTCCCTGAGACTATTATCCACTGTTACTATAAACACCATCTCTCCCTACTATACCTGCTATCCCACAGTCACACTCCCTTCCCAGAGACTATTATCCACTGTTATTATAGGCACCATCTCTCCCTACTATACCTGCTATCCCACAGTCACACTCCCTTCCCAGAGACTATTATCCACTGTTACTATAGACACCATCTCTCCCTACTATACCTGCTATCCCACAGTCACACTCCCTTCCCAGAGACTATTATCCACTGTTACTATAGGCACCATCTCTCCCTACTATACCTGCTATCCCACAGTCACACTCCCTTCCCAGAGACTATTATCCACTGTTACTATAGGCACCATCTCTCCCTACTATACCTGCTATCCCACAGTCACACTCCCTTCCCAGAGACTATTATCCACTGTTACTATAGACACCATCTCTCCCTACTATACCTGCTATCCCACAGTCACACTCCCTTCCCAGAGACTATTATCCACTGTTACTATAGGCACCATCTCTCCCTACTATACCTGCTATCCCACAGTCACACTCCCTTCCCAGAGACTATTATCCACTGTTACTATAGGCACCATCTCTCCCTACTATACCTGCTATCCCACAGTCACACTCCCTTCCCAGAGACTATTATCCACTGTTACTATAGGCACCATCTCTCCCTACTATACCTGCTATCCCACAGTCACACTCCCTTCCCAGAGACTATTATCCACTGTTACTATAGGCACCATCTCTCCCTACTATACCTGCTATCCCACAGTCACACTCCCTTCCCAGAGACTATTATCCACTGTTACTATAGGCACCATCTCTCCCTACTATACCTGTTATCCCACAGTCACACTCCCTTCCCAGAGACTATTATCCACTGTTACTATAGGCACCATCTCTCCCTACTATACCTGCTATCCCACAGTCACACTCCCTTCCCAGAGACTATTATCCCACTGTTACTATAGGCACCGTCTCTCCCTACTATACCTGCTATCCCACAGTCACACTCCCTTCCCTGAGACTATTATCCCACTGTTACTATAGGCACCGTCTCTCCCTACTATACCTGCTATCCCACAGTCACACTCCCTTCCCAGAGACTATTATCCCACTGTTACTATAGACACCATCTCTCCCTACTATACCTGCTATCCCACAGTCACACTCCCTTCCCAGAGACTATTATCCCACTGTTACTATAGGCACCATCTCTCCCTACTATACCTGCTATCCCACAGTCACACTCCCTTCCCAGAGACTATTATCCCACTGTTACTATAGACACCATCTCTCCCTACTATACCTGTTAACCCACAGTCACACTCCCTTCCCAGAGACTATTATCCCACTGTTACTATAGGCACCATCTCTCCCTACTATACCTGCTATCCCACAGTCACACTCCCTTCCCAGAGACTATTATCCCCACTGTTACTATAGGCACCATCTATTCCTACTATACCTGCTATCCCAGTCACACTCCCTTCCCAGAGACTATTCTCCCACTGTTACTATAGGCACCATCTCTCCCTACTATACCTGCTATCCCACAGTCACACTCCCTTCCCAGAGACTATTATCCATTGTTACTATAGGCACCATCTCTCCCTACTATACCTGCTATTCCACAGTCACACTCCCTTCCCAGAGACTATTATCCACTGTTACTATAGGCACCATCTCTCCCTACTATACCTGCTATCCCACAGTCACACCCCTTCCCAGAGGCCATTTTCTAATCACTACTGCTACTGTGAGGAGGTGTTTGGAGAGCTCTGTGGAGTTGTGGCTTTTTCCTAGGCCCGGCTGGGTCTGGGGGTTAGTATTGTAGACACTTCTGCTTTGTTTTTATTGCCTTTCCCCACTCCATGGGGAAGAAGGAGACTATGCCTGCAAGTTATTCAGTGAAGACCCGTTTAGGCAGTAGCAGGAGGGCTACTGATCCTAATATAGAGTGACCGTGGAACGCACAACAAAGGGCAAGGTTTCCTGCTCCATTAAAGGAAAGAAAAAGAAAAGAAAAAGCTGTCCGAGAAGCGGCATGGAGAGTGACTCTGACTCTGTGGAACTGGAGGCTGGTGTTGGAGTGACTGCAGGAGCTGCGGAGCTACAACAGAGGCAAGCCAGGAGGAGAGAGTGGAGTCTGATGGCTGCAAGATGGCTGCTGACAGTGAGGAGCCTAGGAGTAGTGTGGCCCTGGAGGTTGCAGAAAGTGCTCTGACCAACCAGGAGATGGCTACAGACAACATGGAGCCTGAGTGCAGTATGGCCCTGGAGGATGCAGAAAGTGTTCTGGGTGACCTGGAAATGGCGGCTGCCAGTGAGGAACATGGAAACCGTGAGGCCCTGGACACTGAGCAGGTAATGACTGTGACCCCCCTGGGGAAAGCAGAAGTGAGTGAAGGGAATTTTCCCAAGTGACTGAGACTGTGATACAATATGACACTATTATTAAAGCATTGAAGGACCTGAGGAGTTTGGAAGATAAACAAAACTGTTTAAACAGAGACATTGATAATCTGATAGATGAACTGCAGTCGCTGAAAGGAGAGAGGAGAAACCAGGTTTTACGGGAGTTGACTTTCCTTGATAAGGATTTGAAGGAGACCGAGACTTACATTAAAGACATTCTGAATGTTATTGAGCCATGGAAGGAGCTTTATGGAAACCTGCAAGAGGTTTAAGGAGATGCAGGAAGGCAAAGTGACTGCTGAGACTCTGCTTAAAGTTACTGAACTGCTTAATGAAACAGAGGTTCAAAAACTGTTGCAGAATGTTGCAGTGCTACAGACATTACACAATATAATAGTGTTGAAAATAATCCTGATAACCATACTGATAATGTGTGTGCAGCTGCTGTGAGTGCTGGGGCAGTGAGGTGCAGGTGAATGCAATAAATGCAATTAATACAATGCATGCGAGTGATGAGGCTGCTTTGGCTGAAGGGGAGTGAGTGCAATGAATGCTGTGAGTGCTGGGGGCAGTGTGGAGCAAGTTGCAGAGAGAGGTGCAGCTGAGGTGCATGTGGTTGATGCAATGCAAGTGAGTGGGGGAGGGCAGGGAAAAAATGGTGTTTATTCTGCTGGGGAGAGCAATGTGCAAGGTGGGAGTGAGAGGGCTGCTGGAGGTAATGTTTGGGAAGGGAGGAGGTTCTTCGCACGTGAGAGGGAAGATGACTCTGATGATCAGATTGATAAGAGAATAAATGTAGTTAAAATTAAGTGGGAGAATGAGAGAGAGGATTTCCCGGGGCGCAGGTTTGTTGCCAGAAACATAATTAAACAGTTGTTGGATTTCACCCACAAGATATTTATGCTCTAACAAGTGTCACAGATATTGAATTTGACGTCAGTTTTAAATTATCCCAAGGGTTAGAGGAATTCTGGAGGAGGTATCATCTGAAGAAAGAGGCCAAGGAGTGGGAGGGGTTTAGGGTAATACCTGTCTCCAAACCTGAAACTAAAGTAGTGACTATAATGATGAAGAATGAGACGGTACATGAGCAGGACGTCCTCATATGGCTCAGGCGCCAGTGCACTGTCTTATCCCCCCTGGTGCGACTGTTTGATGAGGAGGGTTTCTGGACGGGGGGATATAAAGTCCAAGTTAAACTGCATGTAGAGAAAAATGTTCAGAGTCATCTCCCAAATTCGTTTTTCATTGGGAAAACAAGGGGTGTCTGCTTCTATGTGGGTCAGCCCAGACTATGCTATAAATGTGGGTCCAACAGGCATTATGCATGAAATGTAATGTACAGAAATGTGCTTTGTGTGGGGAGACTGGGCACCCGAGCAAAGAATGTGTCCAGGCAATAAAGTGTAACCTGTGCATGAAGTCAGGCCATGCTTATAGATCATGCCCCGAAGCCTGGCGCAACATTCAGCGAGCTTGTCCCAATTTGGCACAGGAGATGAGCACCCCAATGCCAGGGAGAACCTGCCACAGACTGAGACAAGGAGGAGGAGAGAGCAGAAGGGGTAAGAGAAACAGCTAGAGGGCCCCAAACAGAGGTGAGAGGGAAGGAGGCAGAGAAAGATGGAAGGAAGAGTGACACAGGGAAGAGTGAAAAGACAAAGGTACTGATGTCCCATGAGAAGGGGAGACGAAGGGATGAGTGGAAAGTGGTGGGCAGCAAATCAAAGAAGAAAGTTAAAGAGAATAAGTGCCCTGGTGTAATTCCCATTGAAACTGAAAATAGGTTTGTTTTGCCAGGGGGAAATCATGGGGGAATTGGCAGAGGAAGAAGAGGCGAGAATAGAGGAAACACCTGAGAAAAGGAAAAGTCTCCCTTCCGTTATTTCCAGTAGGAAAAAGAGTAAGAGGGAAGAGATTTCTGAATCCCAGGAGGCAGATTGGGAGTCCCTTGAGGAGGAGGAGGAGGAGGAAGGAGGGATTGTGAGCCATGAGACGGGTATAAGGATTCAGGTGAAAAGATCAGGAGGCAAAAGTTCTGACAAGTCTTTAAATAAGAAACATAAAGATGGCTCCTGATATGCATTATATGAAATAACCAGAATGTTAAATCTTGTTTATGGGCTGATGGCGGAAACATGATGCTTTGTAGGAATGTTTATTTCCTTTTTGATGTATTATTGATTTATTGCTTACTTCTGATCTGATTGAAATGTAATTGTATTTCTTTTGTAATTGTTTAATATTTTAATAAAATTCTCTCCCTACTATACCTGCTATCCCACAGTCACACTCCCTTCCCAGAGACTATTATCCACTGTTACTATAGACACCATCTCTCTCTACTATACCTGCTATTCCACAGTCACACTCCCTTCCCAGAGACTATTATCCACTGTTACTATAGGCACCATCTCTCCCTACTATACCTGCTATCCCACAGTCACACTCCCTTCCCAGAGACTATTATCCACTGTTACTATAGGCACCATCTCTCCCTACTATACCTGCTATCCCACAGTCACACTCCCTTCCCAGAGACTATTATCCCACTGTTACTATAGGCACCATCTCTCCCTACTATACCTGCTATTCCACAGTCACACTCCCTTCCCAGAGACTATTATCCACTGTTACTATAGACACCATCTCTCTCTACTATACCTGCTATTCCACAGTCACACTCCCTTCCCAGAGACTATTATCCACTGTTACTATAGGCACCATCTCTCCCTACTATACCTGCTATCCCACAGTCACACTCCCTTCCCAGAGACTATTATCCACTGTTACTATAGGCACCATCTCTCCTACTATACCTGCTATCCCACAGTCACACTCCCTTCCCAGAGACTATTATCCCACTGTTACTATAGGCACCATCTCTCCCTACTATACCTGCTATCCCACAGTCACACTCCTTCCCAGAGACTATTATCCACTGTTACTATAGACACCATCTCTCCCTACTATACCTGCTATCCCACAGTCACACTCCCTTCCCAGAGACTATTATCCACTGTTACTATAGGCACCATCTCTCCCTACTATACCTGCTATCCCACAGTCACACTCCCTTCCCAGAGACTATTATCCCACTGTTACTATAGGCACCATCTCTCCCTACTATACCTGCTATCCCACAGTCACACTCCCTTCCCAGAGACTATTATCCACTGTTACTATAGACACCATCTCTCCCTACTATACCTGCTATCCCACAGTCACACTCCCTTCCCAGAGACTATTATCCACTGTTACTATAGACACCATCTCTCCCTACTATACCTGCTATCCCACAGTCACACTCCCTTCCCAGAGACTATTATCCCACTGTTACTATAGGCACCATCTCTCCTACTATACCTGCTATCCCACAGTCACACTCCCTTCCCAGAGACTATTATCCACTGTTACTATAGGCACCATCTCTCCCTACTATACCTGCTATCCCACAGTCACACTCTCTTCCCAGAGACTATTATCCACTGTTACTATAGGCACCATCTCTCCCTACTATACCTGCTATCCCACAGTCACACTCCCTTCCCAGAGACTATTATCCCACTGTTACTATAGGCACCATCTCTCCCTACTATACCTGCTATCCCACAGTCACACTCCCTTCCCAGAGACTATTATCCACTGTTACTATAGGCACCATCTCTCCCTACTATACCTGCTATCCCACAGTCACACTCTCTTCCCAGAGACTATTATCCACTGTTACTATAGGCACCATCTCTCCCTACTATACCTGCTATCCCACAGTCACACTCCCTTCCCAGAGACTATTATCCACTGTTACTATAGACACCATCTCTCCCTACTATACCTGCTATCCCACAGTCACACTCCCTTCCCAGAGACTATTATCCACTGTTACTATAGACACCATCTCTCCCTACTATACCTGCTATCCCACAGTCACACTCTCTTCCCAGAGACTATTATCGCACTGCAGTTATTGCTGGAATTAAATACAATAGCTAATATCACCCCCAGGGTAACATGACTAACAAATATCTAAACTTATTTCTCTGCCACACATTTCCCATTCGATTCAGACACAAATTCAACCTTAATGTTTTTTTGTTATTTTTGTGCTAGTAATCCATTAAAACAATGCCCCATTAGCACAACCGTGCCTTTGTCATTATGTCATTGCTGGATACATGAAACTAATGTGTTGTTTATGGCAGCCTGGGCCCCAGAGAACATGAAATGACTTCATTTATACATTGGGCCATTCAGATGCTTTTAAACCCTGCAATGTTTTTTTTTTTTTGGATAAATAGAAACTAAGTGAGGAGGCTTGAGAGCTTTTTTTGGTGGTTAAAAAATTGAAAAAAAAAATCTTTATCCAATTTGTAGTTGTCACTAAATCACCCTGGGGATGGGCAAATTGGATTAGTGGTAGGTCCCTGTGCAAGTTGCCATAATTATTGTATATGAAGGGTAGGCCCAGATAAAGGGGTTGTTCATCTGTAAGTTAACTTTTAGTATGATGTAGAGAGTGATATTTTGAGACAATTTGCAATTGGTTTTTATTTCTTATTGTTTGCCTTTTTTTTTAGTTATTTAGCTTTTTGTTCAGCAATTTTAGCAATCTGGTTGCTAGGGTCCAAAAATCCCTAGCAACCATGCATTGATTTGAACAAGAGACTGTAAAAATAGGAGACGCCTGAATATAAAGATGAGTAATACAAATTAGCAAGAACATAAATGTGTTGCCTTACAGAGCATTTGTTTTTTTAGATGGGGTCAGTGACCCCTAATTGAAAGCTGAAAAGAGTTGGACCACCACAGATCCCTGATGAGCATGACATGGACATTTGTGAATATTTAGCATTTTCTGTTTAATCCTAATTACACCATATAACAGAAATAAATGAATATACCACCCCCTTTTTCTTTCTGCTAAATGCATATTTGGGCATTATTCAGTAACAAATGTAATTATTAAAAATAATAATTAAATGTAATTAAGTATGTATCTCACATCAGGATCACATAGGAGTTGTGGCTGGTGACAACCTTTCCTGGGAGAACATAATAACGCTGTTGGATAAAGAGGTGCGGAGCTTTTGAAAATCCAAAGGTTTCCCTTGAAGAGGCGCATGAAGCTCCAACAACACTGCCTTTGAACTGACTCTGCTCGAGAGACAACACAGATTGTTTCTTTCATTATATAGAGAAAATACCTTAGTGGGTTTCTATTTATTTTGCAGCCTTTCCTGCTTTTGTCCACTGCTGGTTTATATGGTAAGAAGGAGGGAGCAACTGGCAGCATCACAAGAGTGATGAGAAGTGTTAATTCAATAAAAGAGCACATCATTGTTTAGTGTGTGTGTATATATATATATATATATATATATATAATATATATATATATATATATATATATATATACACACACACACATATATAAGCTATATAAGCTGCTATATATACAGTTTGGCCACTGTCAACAGGTTATGGTTCACTTGGCCAGATACAGAGATACAGCCCCCTATCTTTGCTCATAGTCTGTACAGAGATTTACCATAACACTTTGGCAGCATAGGTATTCCCCTGTACTAAGCACAATTCAGCAGGAACAGCCCCTAAATTTGATCATAGTCTGCACAGAGAGATCCCATAAAACTATGGCAGCATAGGTATTCATCTGTACTAAGCACAATTCAGCAGGAACAGTCCCCTAAGTTTGCTTATAGTCTGTGCAGAGAGATCCCATAAAACTATGGCAGCATAGGTATTCCCCTGTACTAAGCACAATTCAGCAGGAACAGTCCTTAAATTTGCTCATAATCTGTACAGAGAGATCCCATAAAACTATGGCAGCATAGGTATTCCCTGTACTAAGCACAATTCAGCAGGAACAGTCCCTAAGTTTGCTCATAGTCTGTACAGAGAGATCCCATAAAACTATGGCAGCATAGGTATTCCCTGTACTAAGCACAATTCAGCAGGAACAGTCCCTAAGTTTGCTCATAGTCTGTACAGAGAGATCCCATAAAACTATGGCAGCATAGGTATTCCCTGTACTAAGCACAATTCAGCAGGAACAGTCCTTAAATTTGCTCATAATCTGTACAGAGAGATCCCATAAAACTATGGCAGCATAGGTATTCCCTGTACTAAGCACAATTCAGCAGGAACAGTCCCTAAGTTTGCTCATAATCTGTACAGAGAGATCCCATAAAACTATGGCAGTATAGGTATTCCCTGTACTAAGCACAATTCAGCAGGAACAGCCCCTAAGTTTGCTCATAGTCTGTACAGAGAGATCCCATAAAACTATGACAGCATAGGTATTCCCTTGTACTAAGAACAATTCAGCAGGAATATATGAGATTACAGTGGCTCTAGGTGTTATTGTGAGTATTGCTGAGTAGGCAGGCTTAGGATATTCTCCAGTCCTGCCATGAGCTGTGCCTTATATGCTTTTGTAACTCTCTTACCTTAAATACTTAATCCATAAGCCTTATGGGAAATATCTAAATTCAGTCTGTTATTTTGTGTTCCCTTTAGGAAAAACCTAACTGCTATATCTGAAGCCTTTTGGGAAATGGTTAAATGGGGCAGCGGCCACTGACAGACTGCAGAGAGTTCCCGGCTGGTAATGCCAGGGATATATAAGTAATAAGGGATAGAATCATTCAAATAAAGTGTTATATATATTTAGTTCACTAATGCAAAAAAAAATCCACTTTAAAAGACTTTTAGAAAAAGACGTAGACAATTTTTCTTATTTCAAAAGGGAATATATTTTATTCTACCGCCTCCCAGGCATAGGGTTCTCACTGTATGTACAGAAGAAAAATTAGGCTCGATGAATGATCCTTATCTGAATCACTAATTATTATTATTTTGTAGCCTGGAAGGATAAGTAAAGGTAACGGCATTCTATAATCATATGCTGAGTGGGTTGATACTCAGATTAGGGCTGTAACATTGCCTAGGGTTGTCCCTTTTCTTGTTGAAAGAGTCTGCTTATGGGGGGGGGGGTAGACTGAAAGGGGCTGAGCAATTCATAAACCCCGGGCCCCCAGCTACACCTGCCCCCCTCTGAATAACTCCTCTTGTGGCACAACCGGGGCCAGAGCAGGAGGTCAGGGAGCAGTGCTCAGAGTCTCTGCCAGTAAGGGGGAAAAATGTGAATTGTTAAGTAATGGTTAATGTATAATAAGTTTGTAGTGATGGGCAAATTTATTCGGCAGGCGCGGATTCGCAACGAATTTGCAACGCATTTGCGCTATTCACCGCCAGCGAATAAATTCGCGAAACGCCCAGAAAATTCACCGGCGTCGGAAAAAACTAACGCCGGCGTCAAAAATGGTCGCCAGTGTAAAAAACAGGCATCTGCGTCAAAAACGAGACGCAGACGCAGTTTTGTGAATTTTTTGCCGTTTTGCGAAATTGGCGGGAAATTCGCATATTTTCGGCGAAGCGAAACGGCGCAAATGCGCCCATCGATATTAGTTTGGCCACTAGGTGGAACTGAGTCCTAAATTAAACTGTGAAATTTGTTGGTACTGAAGAGTGAATATAGAAAACAGGAACAGGAAATACGGTGGTCAGTTAGGCAGTGATAGAGGAAGGGATAACAGTCTTTGTTAGGGAGAGGTGAGGAGAAAAGTATGTGCCACTATCTACCTGTTATGAAGGAGTCACAGCAATAAGCTACAACTGTTAAGAGAAAGTCTTCCATACCTTGTGTATTAAGTTTACAAATAGGACTGGGTCAGCAGGGCTCACGATGATTGGGCCCACCAGGCTTTTTCTCGGGGGCTTGGTTGCCCAGTCCCTGGATGTAGGGGCCGGCTAGCGGTTGATTGTGGCCAATCGAGGGACAATACGGTGAGTTTGGCAAGGGGATGGGGGCAGGAGACGAAAAGACAGGGATCTTGGAGTGGAATGACAGATAATTAAAAAATTACTGCAGAAATGTACTCAAAAACACTGCAGATAAATTTATAATACCAGCCCCAGCCTTGGCTGGTATTTAAATGTCTAGGCCAGTGAAACACTGGTGCGGTGGCAACTCTAATTCTTCCCTTGGTCCCACCACTGCTCCACAAGTGGTGTGTCCATAGGTGCAATCTTGCAGGACCTTACAAGGACCCATCTCACCTTGGACCTCCTTGCGACCACAGAGTCTGATCCACCTACAGTTTCACCAATGTCTATAGCCAAGTTATTTCTATGCAAATGGCAGGGTTGGGGTTCATCAGGGTAGGCATGTCCCTAGGCTGCAGGAATAAGTGAAAGCCTTGGTGGGGGAGTAGTGAAGGGAACAGCTGAGGTTGGGTGGTTGATGGTGCAAACAGGTAGGGGTTTAGTGGTAGGGAGCCGGACCAATAAATATTGCCTTGGATGGCTATACTACTTGGCTTTGGTAAATATAATGGGATAATGTATTTCAGACTGCTGATATGTCTTCTACATAAACCAAAGCAGAGAGTCTTTCCCTATGACCGGGTACAGGGATGGGCGAATTTTTTCGCCTTGTTTCGCCACGGAAATGACGCCCATAGACTTCTATGGCGGTGTGCGTCAAAAAAAAAGACGCGCGACAAAAAAAATTTTTTTTGACGCCCATAGACTTTAATGGGTGATGGCGTCAATTCGCCGGCGGCGAATTTTTGGCGAAACGAAACGGCTCAGATTCGCCCATCCCTACCCGGTAGTACTGATGTACAGCTTGGAAAGTATATAGATTTCCCTATATCATTCATATTAGATTAGAGTACAGAAAATGTATTCCACAAAATGTGGTCCTTACTCAAAAGAGCTTACAATCTAAGAGAGTGGCGAGTCTATAAGTGAGGTTGTGAAAGGATCGTGAAAAGTTTGCACAGCCGTTATTATGGGAAAACATGGGGCAATTAAGAAGAGATGTTTGAGCTGTCTGATGCATGAGACAGCTGTAAAGGTTAATAATATGCATTGGCTGAAGAGGCTGGATATGAATAGAGGAGCAGAGGACTTTTACTAACTCCAAATTATCCGGTAGATAATGATCTAGTCTTGGCTTTGTAATTAGCTTATTCTGTGTTACCTTTTGCTGAAAAGTGATAGATGGCCTTAACAATGCCTGGGCCCTGGATCATTACTTCTCTGATGACAGGGACTTAGTTTAGGTCTCTGGAAGGACATTGTTGTATCTTATGAAGCCTTTAATTGCCAACCTGAAGGAAGAAGTCTGGAACAGGGGGGGAATGAATAGAGTGAAAAAGAGTAAGAAAAGTGGAGAGGGAGCACCAAAAAGGGAATTTAGTAGATGGTGACAGGTTACGGTAGTCCTAGGTCCAGAGGATGAGGGGCAATGTGATTTTTTTAGCAGTGGAAAGCCAGAGGAAGGGATGTTTTAATAAAGTGGTTGTTCACCTAAAAATGGACTTTTAGTATAATGTAGAGTGTGATTTTCTGGGACAGTTTGCAATTGGTCTTCATTTTCTATTTTTCTATAGTTTTTCAGATATTTCGTACAGCAGCTCTCAAGTTCGGTATTTCAACAGCAATCTGGGCGCTAGTGATTTGAATAAGACAATGAAATAAGTATAGGAAGGGGAGTGAACAGGAAGATACATAATAACAAGTAACAATACAATTATAGCTTCAAAGAACAATAGTCTTTTGCCTGCCTGGGTCAGTGACCCCCCCCCCCCAGTTGAAAGCTGGAAAGAGATCAAAGAGAAAGACAAATAACGGAAAAACGAATCTCAAAGTTGCTGTGAATAGGACAATTTGTAACATACTAAAAGTTATCTTAAAGGTGACCCACTAGGGTCAGGTTTTGACCCAGACAGCCCAGATTTTGGAAAGGCTGTTGGGGTCAAAACTTCCTCCCCGGTTTACCAAATAAGGAAATCCAGACAGGACTCTTGCAGACTGACATGACGATCAGCCAATCAGCGATCACCATGTCACAACCCTGCCCCTGACGTCATGGCCTGCCTCTCCGTAACCCGTTCTGCCCTGTAATGTTACAGCCCGCCCCCCTGACCGGACTTAATTGAATGGAATGGTGGCAACGCTATGACCCACCCAAGGTGTTTTTTGGACCTTCACATGGGCATCTCTTGGGTGGTATCCAGCGACGTAACTTGATATTTCTCGGCCCCACAGCAAACTATTTTTCAGGCCCCCAAAATATCTAGAGTTTGACCTGTTTTACCAATATTTCTTGAAACTGTATATGAATTAGGGCCTCATGGGGCCACTATACCTCCTTGGCCCCCCTGCCGCCACAGGGTCTTTTTCCTCTGTAGTTACGCCCCTGGTGGTATCTGCTAGTACTGAGCCGCAGAATTGTATGTACAGACCACATGTCTTAATTGTTTACCGATTTCTTAAAGTTATTCTTGAAATAGTTGGTGATTTTGGAGTCTATGGCTTATATGGCCCTATGGCGCTCTCTGGCCCACTGTCGGTCTAGTCATGGGTCAGCTATTGCCACATTGATATCACAGACTAGTATATGATGTCACCGGCATAGGTTCTGATGCTATTGCTGATGTCATGACACAGCAGTAGTGATGAGCAAATCTGTTGGTTTCTCTTCGACAGAAAATTCACGAAACAACATAAAAATTTGCGAAATGGTGAAATTTCACAAAACACATTGAAATCAATTGGTATTTTTACGTGTGACCAATTATATGCATACGCCAATTCTTCTCGCTCCAAATGAATTAAAGTCAACAGTCATTTTTTCTTATGGTGACTTTTTGTCCAAATGCATTAAAGTCAATGGCCATTTTTTTCTTATGGCGACTTTTTTGTCCTAATGCCTTTAAGTCAATGGGCGTTTTTTCTTATGGCGAGTTTTTTCTCCAAATGCATTAAAGTCAAAAGGGCGTTAAAGTCATTGGGAGTTTTTTCTTATGGCAAATTTTTTCTCCAAATACATTTATGTCAAAAGGGCGTTTTTTTCTTATGGCGACTTTTTTCTCCAAGGGCATTAAAGTTAATGGGCATTTTTTCTTATGGTGTTTTTTTTTTGCTCCAACTTTTCTGCTGCTAGTTTTGCAAAACATTTCACACATGGAAAAATTCGGAATTTCTCCGCGAATCCATGGCTGGCGAATAAATTTGCTCATCACTACACAGCAGCACAGCCTTCATAATAAAGTTTCCCCCAGTATATTCCCTCTGCCGCTTCTATGCATGACAATGGGTTTCTCAAGCTGCATTTTAGCACATATTTTAAGAGAGTGAAACATTTCCACAATGGAATCCTTGACTCTGTAAGCGTCTCAGCTACCCTGCAGGCCTATTGCAGGAAACAATCAGCGGCATGCTTGGCTATAGATCTCTAGCAGTTAAGCAGTAAATGAAGCGATGTGCTGCAGTCTGTAGCAATGAAAAATTAATTAAGCAATGCTCTGTTGGGCTGTATCGTCCTTTGAATGGGCCATAAGAAAATAATGCCCCGCAGGTTCCTGGCGCTGAGGGGGCTGACGTTAAACAAAGCTCTGCAGGTTCTAAGCAATGGGGAATTTATAACTGTGCTGAAATGCCCGTAGGTTGCTCCCAGTCATTGTGTAATAAGATGTAATGCACTGCAATGGGCAGCTAGTGAGATACTCTGCAGAGAACTAGCATCAAACCCATTATAGTGCAGCCGCAGATAAAAAAAAAAGTGCATCGTAAACTCAAGATACAGATCTCTGGGTTTGTTAAATGAGTAATTAACTGTCTTTGAGTTTCCAAGGCTCAGAAGGAAGTGAAGAGCCTGTCTAGAACCCGGGAAAATACATTAACGGCTGATTTGCAGGTCCCCGGCACTATAAAAATGCTCCGCTGAATTATCTCCTTGGAGAGGTCAATAGAGTGCCACTCTGGAGGTCTCCGCAGACAATGCCTTTCTCCAATGTCATTCATTTACTTTGCATGTTGGCGAGCGAGAAGGAAAGGGGGTGTCTATGTGGAGGAGTGAAAAAGGGGGGGAATCCTAATATAAACCAATTAAAATAACAAAGCCATAATAAGAAGGTGACTTTGTCTGAGATCAACCGGAGAGAAATCTCTTTGCACGAAAGGCGGGCAGGTTTCAAACACTTGGAGAGAGAGGCAGAGAGACACAAGAGCCTAGATAAATGTGTTTAAGGTTAATATCCCCATGGAACTACTTGCAGTGCAGTTAAATATGATGGGTGTCTAGGGCCATGCAGGAAGGCTTTCTGGTGATTGTGGGAGATGTAGTTGTATTGACCACAACTTAGATGCCCTCCGTATACAAACAAAGTTTAAAATATGTACTTTGTGCTAATTACCTCTCTTTTACCTTAAAGTTAACTTTTATTATGTTATAGAATGGCTAATTCCAAGTAACTTTTCAATTGACCTTCATTTTTTTTTGTAGTTTTAGAATTATTTTTCTTCAGACTCTTTCCAGCTTTTCAATGGAGGTCACTGACCCCTTCTAAAAAAGCAAATGCTCTCTAATAGTGATGTGCGGGCCAGGAAAAACTCATCCCGCACCCAACCTGAACCCACAAAATGTTGCCATTGTAGAACCCGTGATAAACCCGCATCGTCTTGCTCTTTACACTTCTTCTGTGCATTCCAAGATAGGAAATCTTCTGGAGCAGAGGAATGTGTTCTTTCCGACTCTGACCAGTCCAATCCTAAACCACAATGGTTGGCCAAATCTCAACCCAAACCCAGCCCAACCGGTGGTCAACTCAGATATCAATACTTTGTAAGTCTACATATTTATTTTTATTGCTACTTTTCATTACTCAGCTTTCTATTCAGGCCTCTCCTATTCACATTATAGTTTCTTATTCAAATCAATGCATGGTTGCTAGGGTAATTTGGACTGTAGCAACCAGATGGCTGAAACTGCATACTGGAGAGCTGCTGAATAAAAAGCAAAATACCTCAAAAACCACAAATACTGAAAAATGAAACCCAAGTGCAGATCCTCTCAAAATCTCTAGTATCAGTACTAGAGGTAAATGTAAAGGTGAAAAACCCCTTTAATGTTGGCCCTTAAGATCATATTTATTAAAGGGTCAAGAAACAATGCAAATAAGTTGGAGGTCTAGTACATTATAGAAAGTTTAGTGGAGAATTGGCTTTACTCCTTTGATGAATGAACCTTAGTGGTCAGTGAACTAGAGGAGCTGTAGTATAGAAAAAGGTGGACTGGTTTAGGGTAGGGTTGCCAAGCCAATTTTTAGGCGTCACAATTAAATGTTGGTGTTTTTTTTCTACCCAGTTCAGAATTAGACGGAATCAGACTGGTTTGCAAGGTCTCAACCTGAATGCTTATAAAAGTATCACTGATTTTCCTAGGGTAGCACTTAGATCATATGTTGCTAATGGCTTTTGTAGATATATTGATGATGTCTCCATTGTCATCTGGTTCTGCACCTGTGAATTTACTTGAACAACAGATAAGAATATCTCCAACCTGCCAGCAGAGCTCTCTGTACCACCATTTTTTGTGTTTGACTACTTGGCTGACCCTCTTATCTTTGGCTCCTAAGGGAGACAACAGGGACACTCCTGAGTTCATGGCCACGGCAAGCTTAGCAACCAGGCAGTAGTCTAATTTTTAAAAGAGAGAGCTGGGCAGAATAAGATATATAAGCATTGTTTGGAAGAGACTATTTGGTGAACTTCCACTTAAATGTTCCACTAAGCCTAAAGTGGCCATACTCATTGAGATCTGCTCATAGACTGATATAGCCACCAACAAGCAAGGCCAAGTCAGTATTATCCAACCTCTGGTCCAGGGGCCAATGGTCAGATGCATAGGGGGAAATTTTGGATGAAGACCACATCAATGCACCAATGTTTTGAACCAGCCCAATAGCTATCTGCTCAATATTTAACCAAGTATCCCTTGAGCAGTTCATGCCCACAGAAGCTATTCATAGTGAAACTATAGGCAAATATTTTTTGCTTTATTTTGGCATGGGTGAACTTCTGTTGATGCTTGTGAAACCTACTACTGTCTTGCTACTACCAATATGCCTTGATAGCTTTTGACACAAACCCCTAAGAGGGGACTTAATCTAGGTCTACAATCACAATAGGACACAACGTTGATGTCCCTAGACTTTTCTGTATCATGGAAACCAGGGAGGCATAGCGTCTGGTACAGCTAGAATTGAGAATAGGGACCTGTGAGGCATTTGGCAAATCCATTAGGCACTTTGGCAAGATATACAGGTACAACGAGTAAAACTTGGCACTAGGGTGTGAGGGGCGTCTGATAAATACAGTGTTTGTACAGAACAGAACTGAGATGCTGTGACAGAACATTAAATGGAGGCTGTTACTGGAAAATGCACAGAGACAGCTATCTCCATAGAGAAACCCATAGAATTGGCAATTGATAACATCCACAGAACTGGAAAGACGGATATTTTCAAGAGTATTTAAAGGGGCAGTATAAGTATAAATACACAGGAAATGTATTCTACCTATTTTAATATTGTTTCATTTGTTTCTGTTATGAAGCAGTAATTGTTTTGCTTTTACCTTTAATCTCTTCCCCTCTCTACCCTTTCAAAGGAGAGGAGATCGGTATGAACAAGCCCCTCCTTTCCCCTAGTCGCAGCCTTAGTTAGAATTTGAGATAATAAGGTGCTTATTATAGATGACAATATAGACTCTGATATAAACTGTCACATTTCTCAACCCCAATTGTGTTGACAGCTAATTGGCCCATTTATGGTAGCCTGCCCAACGGGTACCTGGTTCAAAATTGGCTGGTTTGAAGATCCTTTTCAGGAGGACCAGGATGAGGCATTGATGTGGTCTTCATGTCCCCGTATGCATCTATTAAGATCTGCTCATTGGTCCCTGTGCAAAATATTGGACCAATCTGACATGGCCTTGCTTGCTGGTGGAGATATCAGCCTTACCAAATGAGCAGATCTCAATGAGTATGGCCAACTTTAGGCTTATTGGAACAACTAAGTGAAAGTTCTTCAAATAGTTCACTTAGTATGAAGAGTTCTGATGTATCTTATTCTGCCCAGCTGGCTATTTTGAAAATTAGAATTGGTTGCTAGGCTTGTTGAGCCTAGCTACAGGGACTTCTCTGAATGTCAACACAAACATGAAAACACAAGGGTTGAATAGAAATATAATCCATAGTATTTATAATATACTGCATCTTTATAATCTGTTCCCTAGATGTTTGATGGCATCAATGCTCCAAGCAATCAAACATATTCAATTTGGAAAGAGTTAAAACATAAAAGCCAATCATTAAAGAAACAGTATCCTGGACGATTTTACCTCCCCTGAGCTGCTTGCAAGACCCCCAAACGGTGCTTTTCATTGAAATGGCGAAAAAATTCTGAAACTCAAAAATTGACGCCCGTGTAAATTTTGATGCCGACATAAAAGTCAATGGACGTCCGAATAGTGTTGCTGCGGTTTTGACGCAGGTGACTTTTCAGATGAGCGTCCATAATTTATTCGCTGGTGGCTAAGCGCAGAAGTTCACCACAAATTTGCGCCAGCCGAATTTATTCACCCATCATTATATCTATAATTCTTAGTGGTACTGGAAAACTATGCCTACAGATCTAATGAACGATGCCAAAGAGATGAGTAGGCTGCTGACATCTCAGAATGTCTGGAAATGATAGATCATGTGTCAGGTTTGTGCTTATCTAGACAATACACCCATTTCAGCAGGTTTACTCATGCACTCCCACACTGCCAGGAAACGTATGTACTGTTATCTAACTTTCTGACTCTGTACAACCCACCGTAGTGTATTATCTCATAAGGGTTACCAGTAGGACACGGTAGCTATCTGCTGACACGGAATATATTTATTCAATTGAAAATGACCCATCGTTCACATTTCACACTAATGTTTGTAAGTAGAAACAGACAGAGATAGATTCACCGTTACAGAATAGATACTGTGATGGTTCCATCCATTAAACAGCAGAAAGCCAACAACATCTTTCATCAAAACTGACCACTAGTACCATCTTAATCCAACAGACAATCCAAAACATCATTTATCCAACGTGACAACCTGTTCATCGGATAGAAGAAACAAGGGAAAGTTGTGCTCACCACTAATTTTTAAAACCATTAGGTGAGGGTGCAATGAGGCTGTGACCACAAAATACATATAGACAAATACAAGAGTCCTCTGCACTCAACCCATTATCAATATATTTAAGACAGAGACATTTTTTGTGCTACTGCTACTGAAAAATGCCTTTCCCTTTAAACAAAACAGGGATTGTTTGTCCATATATTGCAATATATTTAAGCTGAACAACTACGTCAAAGTCATCCCATATCTGGCCAGTCCTACGCTTAATTTTCATCTGATTCATTAAGAATTCTATTGCTTCATTATACATTTTACAAAGGGATTAAGTTTTACCTGCAACTTAACTTGCTGCTTTCAAAGTAAAACTCCCAAACTTGGCTGCCCTTTTATTAGACACCAGTGGGATCACCTGACTATAGCTGGGAAGGGTGGGAGCTACAACATGGAGCTGGTCACTGCTCCTGTATAACTATAACAAACAAGGGAAAGTTGTGCTCTCCACTAATTTTTAAAATCATTAGGCGGGGGTGCAATGAGGCTGTGACCACAAAATACATATAGACAAATACAAGAGTGCTCTGCACTCAACCCGTTATCAATATATTTAAATATATCTTAAATATATTGATAATGGGTTGAGTGCAGAGGACCTCTTTTTGTCCATCGGATAGAAGAGCCAACCACATCTTTCCTCCAAAGTGAACATCGCCTCATTTGTCATAAAACACAAAGCCGATTTTATCACAATTTATCACTATTCAACTGTAGTGAACACACCAGATCTAGTACAATAGATAGGCAACCTACTAACACTAACCCAACTTAAAGTGATCAATGATGTCCATTGAAATCTGTCTATTCTTTATCAAACAGAAAGCCAATCACACCACTCATCCAAAGTAACCACATAACCATCCTTAATAACGTAGTCCCAGTTTAAAAAGTGTCAATTACATATACTGTTGACCTCCTATAACATCTTTTACTCTGTATCCATGGCTTGGCAAATAGTTAGCTAGCTAAGATAGCTAATGTCACAAAACTAATCCTACCAAAATGACAATCATCTGAACCTGGCAAAGTCATAATGAGGATCAAGGGTATCCATTGACTGTTTTATACAATTGATGAATTTGCCCCTTAAATAACTCTTGGTGTAATGAGACACTCCATAGATACATAGGGGCCCATTTACTTAGCTTGAGTGAAGGAATAGAGGAAAACAACTTTGAATTTCGAATGTTTTTTTTTTGCTACTTCGACCATCGAATGGGCTACTTAGACCTTCGACTACGACTTTGACTTCGAATCGAACGATTCGAACTAAAAATCGTTCGACTATTTGACCATTCGATAGTTGAAGTACTGTCTCTTTAAAAAAAAAAACTTTGACCCACTAGTCGCCACCTAAAACCTACCGAAGTCAATGTTAGCCTATGGGAAAGGTCCCCATAGGCTTTGCTAGCTTTTTTAGGTCGAAGAAAAATCGTTCGATCGAAGGATTAAAATCCTTTGAATCGAACAATTCTAAGGATTTAATCGTTCATCAAACGAATTGCGGTAAATCCTTCGACTTCGAAGTAGAAGGATTTCAATTCGGTAGTCGAATATCGAGGGTTAATTAACCCTCGATATTCGACCATATGTCCCATAGGGTTGATGGTTCATACTGCAGAAAGGATGTAAATGAATAGTGCTTCACTAGTCCCTTAATAGCACAGTATAGAATACATTCCATGCATATCTCTTCAGCAAGGCTAAAAGTTGTATTTGCGTTGTTGTTATTCTCCCATAGGCATTAAAGGCAATTTAATGCAAATATCCCCCAATGACCACCAACTTGCTGCTGCCAGGTATTGATCCAGTCCTAGGCTCTTGTTTGCTCATTGTCTTGCCATTGATTCACTTTAGTGTTTCCATTTTTTTGACTGACAGTTGGGTGTATTTATCCCTGAGTTTCAAACACGCGAGTTTGTCTAGAACTTCATGGGGCTTCTCCAAACCTGACATGTTCTGATCCAGAATGAGACTGCCTTGCATTATCTGGGTCACTGGGCTGATCAGACTTGAGACTTAATTATATATTTAGACTTAGAAGCAATTGCGCACCTAAAGTCTACCCTGAACCCCAGCACAGCCCAGGTACCATGACCAAGCCACCTTTAGGGACTTATCTATTGCAGATAAGTGAATATGCACCCCAAAGAATTGCTGCATTTGGGATCCTTCTTCTTCCACCTCTGTCTATTTTCAGATGTTAGAAAATATATTTGTATAGAAATGGAATTCAGAAACACTATGCAGGCAGGGAATAGTCAGGGCAAGATCAATAGTCCCCATGCATTCAATAGTTAACACACCAAGAATACTGTAAAAGCTTTGTCAGGCGTAATAACATCAGTTTTCATGCATTATCCAGAACACATTTGCCTGCTAAAAATATCATGCAATGGAATTTCTCAGAGTGATCTGCTGATACATAGTAACTGGAAAATAATTTATAGACCTCTGCAGGAGCCAATGCAATGGAAAAAATGGAATGGTGGTTGCTCTAAGTAGCTGGTGGCATCCTGGGGTGTGTATATCATTGATGTGATGCTGTGTTATGCATTGGGTTTCTTCCCAATAATATCATTGTAAAGTGAACTCACCCCAAGTAAAAAATGTTGCATGTAAAAAATTTTTGCTCATAAAGAAAATTGTCGCCTATTGAATTCAACGTGTTTTGCTAATTTTTCACAGTTTCATGAATTCTTCAGGAGTTTTGCTAGTTTCACTATCTAATTGGTTAGCCAGTACAAGGACATGAACATCAGGTGCCCCATTCTGGCGCATAAACAATATTTTGCCATGATGAAAAGTTTGCCTTCATATCAATGGCCACAAAATGGAGCCTGCCTGCTTCATGTGATTTTCAATTCCAAGACTAAAAGTAAAACGATTGAAATCATTTATAAAGTGTAAATTAAGTTGTATTTCTTAGCATGACAGGTCGCCTTTAAGTCTATATATAACCTGCTTAACTGCTATTTGATCCAGAGGAAGACAAAAAATTTCATTTGAAGCCTCTCCAATTTGCCTCAGAGGGGGAAACAATTCCTTCCTGACTCCAAGAGGCAATGGGACCAGTCCCTGGATCAACTTGTACTTTGAGCTATCTCCCATATCCCTGTATTCCCTCACTTACTAAACACCATCCAACCCCTTCTTAAAGCTATCTAATGTATCAGCCTGTACAACTGATTCAGGGAGACAATTCCACATCTTCACAGCTCTCACTGTAACAAACCCCTTCCAAATATTTAGATGGAAACTCCTTTCTACTTATGAGAATGGGTGACCTTGTGTCAGCTGGAAAGACTTACTGGTAAATAAATCATTAGAGAGATTATTATATGATCCCCTTATATATTTATACATAGTTATCATATCTCCCCTTAAGCACCTCTTCTTCAGTATGAACATCCCCAACTTGGCCAGTCTTTCCTCATAGCTGAGATTTTCCATACATTCCATATCATTTAGTTATGGAAGGTTTCATTTATTTACCTTTAAACAGTTTGTTTGTTTCTTTTGCAACACAACCAAAATCAAATCCACCCTACTTCCCTGAATGAATATGAGTGTTTGAAGATACGTTGCCCTAATTTACATACAGATTAGTTATTCGTTGGATATAAAAGAACTGGGTTAGGGAGCCTGAAGGCTTTTTTTTGTCTTCAGGAATCTTCTGTTTGAAGACCTTTAGCTCATAAGCAGCCTAAGCAATAGGTTTTGTGTTGGAAGTGTAGCAATACCTCTTGGGAGGGTGATTTACTGCACAATTGCAAGACTTTTATTTTGCTCTTCTTTGCCACATGGACCCGTTAGCATGTTATGGAGCTGCAGGCAAGAAAGAAAGGGGAGGATGAAGAAGACCCACCAGTTAATTATTCAATGATGTTATCACTTTAGGGATGAAGATGTTCAGCTAGTCCTAATGCTTCTATTTATTATTCATTGGGTAAATCTCTTTGGTACTTGATTCGGCCTTCGTAGCTTCAAAAACCAACTATAACTTGGTAAAAGAAGGAACTACTTTTTCTCTTTCTGTAGAGGATGAGCTTGTACATAGTACACAGTAACAGTAGTTGAGGCTGACAAAGTCACACATCCAAATATGTTCTATCTTTGTAGCTCCTACAGACCAAGTCAGGAGCTAATTGGTTCTCTATGGGGAGAAGCTAATGGTCTACCAAACTGAAATCTCTCCATGGACCGGGTAGATATTACTTGGACAGATTTAAAACATTCTGTGGTCCAGGGGCCAAGAACTGCAAAATGGGTAGAAATTCAATATGTTAACTCTTTCCGCTATACATCCCAATACTATGGGCCAAAGAGGTGAAATGGGACACAATATTTGTGCCAAAAACAGCCCTATTTAGGGGCCCATTTATTAAACCTCGATTTTTTTATGGTCAACATTTTTAGGGGGAAACTCACATTTTTTCATGGAAAAATAATAACTTTGGAGTTATATCAGCCCAAAGCTGCTAAAAATCCAAATCTGAAAATACTCCATCTCAAACCGAGGTCAAGTAGAAAATCAATGTCAGATGTCCCTGAAGTTAGGGTTTTCATCCCATAATGCAAAAAAGTTGAGTTTTGGCAGAGAAAATTCAATGAAAGAATTGATGCTTGATTTTGTCGAGATTTTGACACACCACTAGAAATTAGTTTCCGTAAATAACCACCATAATCTTAGATTATGGAATTCCAGCAACAATATATTAAAATGAAGTGTCTTAGAATCCCCCTTCACCCATTTTCTCTTTATTCCAATGTTTCAATGGGCAATGGAAAAACACTGTATAAAATGGTGGGAACATAATAGTGTGATTTAGGTCTATCAATGCCTGATCACAGAAAAGCATGGACACATTAGAATTAATACAGGTTTACCATTTACGGGAAATTCTTTGAAGCAGGCACTCCAAAAAGGCAAACTTCCACCAGGCATAGTTTTCAAAGTGAAAAAGTTTTATTGTGTCCACAGCCTTATGCGTTGTGTGTTAACAAACACGTAATCATAGTCTTTCCCAAATATTTAAACAAAAGTGCACCAATCATCACAAAACATCAATTAACAAAAGAACCAATTGTAAAGCATCAACTAGGAAGAGAACCAATTGTTGAGCTTGCCCAAATGCACCAATCACGATCCAGGTTTTTTTGTGGGTGTGCTTAAAAGTAACACCCTTTACATTCTTTTAGGTGCCATATTGTATGGGCTGTAGCTTTTAACCACACCCACAAAAAACCTGGATAGTGATTGGTGCATTTGGGCAAGCTCAACAATCTCTTAACTAAATGATGCTTTTCAATTGGTTCTTTTGTTAAATGATGTTTTGTTTTGAAACGCGTAAGGCTGCGGACACAATAAAACTTTTTCAATTATGCCTGGTGGAAGTTTGCCTTTTTGGAGTGCCAGATTCAAAGAATTTCCAGTTGTCCACTCCCTATGCTGAGGACTCAGGGTTTTGCACCTGGGCCACTTCCCGTATGTGGTGAGTTATTATTTACATACGTGAAGACCCTTATCTTATATATTCTATGCATTATTGTTTACCATTTACAGGGATTGGAAGATTAAATCATAATCCGTTACAGGACTATGTGCATTACAAAAAATAGACTCAATATATTTTGATCACCTCCATGATGAAAAAAAAATTGTCAGAAGAGTCACATGCATAAACAATGTTGTGTGTCAAAATTATTGGGACTCCTGGGTCCTTCCCAGGTATAGGACATGGTGAATGCAGAAGCACAAAGATGATTATGGCCCTCTAGCAGAACTATAATCCCAATCAGCCTGTGAAAGACGTTGATCACCAGTGGGATTCGGGGTCTGTAATTTTACAACAGCGGATGACCTGAAGGTCGTACGTCTTATATAGTTAACAATTATTACTCAGTGTAATAATATATAACGTGTGCTTTAATCAGGATCCACTTCTATCCAAATACCCCATTTACCTCTAAGGCAGGCGTTTCTAAGGAAAATGGTTTTTCTTTAATACCCTAAAATCAGTTCATACCTGGGACATACATTTTTCTGCTCATTTTCTGGCATTTTGCTATCAACAAAAGCATGATAACCTTGGCAGAGAGTGACAAATTATACCTTGGGATGCAGCGTTTGAGAGAGACTAATCAGTAACTGCCTGTACTCACGGAGGAAATCACAGTTAACAGTCTCTTACGGACGAGAGAGGCCTCTCCTGCATTAGAGCTCTCCCCGGTGCCTTATTGCTCATTTATACATCTTGTTTCATTCTTTAAAAGATGAACATTGACCATTGTTCAACCAGTGCTTGTCATGGGGAGAATTCCCATTCCTTCTGCTGGTTTTATGTAACTTTCTCAGCAGTATCTTAATGAATACATTTATGGGACTGGTTTAATGTCTTCACGGACAGGGACCCCTCATTTGAAGCTTATTTGCACACGCTGTGCTATGACTTCCCACAATACTGAGTTGTCAAAACATTAAGCATAAATCAGCGGCGGATTATAAACACAACTTATGGGTACAGTATGCAGGTCCAGGACCAATGCTGTAAGGAGATGGAAACAACCATAGAGCTACAGTCAACAACTTTTTTTAAAAATGTTTTTATTAAAGGTAATAACAAAGATACCTATGTTTGTATGTGAAAACATCATTAAAATATCAATCAGCTCTACTAACTTCTATGACATGTCTCATTATTGGGAGAATGAAAAGAAGGAAGGAAGAAGAGGGAAGTTGGGGGGAAAGGGGTAAAAAGGGAGGTAGTGTGGGTCAGAATCTTTTTTTTACAGATGACAGACATACAATGTATATGATATTGTTTCTTTTTTAATATGGTATTCAATAAAATAAGATACAGTAAGGTCAAGTAACCGTAGTTTAGAAGGAGTCAAAAAATGAACAAGTAGATCAACATTTATTGATCTAAATGATCAACACAAACGAAATGATCAGGATGGGGCCTCCTTAAGTCATGAGAAAACATGTTTTTTTCCAAAACGGCTCAGTTAATAGTGCTGCTCCAGCAGAATTCTGCACTGAAATTCATTTCTCAAAAGAGCAAATAGATTTTTTTTTTATTCAATTTTGAAATCTGACATGGGGCTAGACATATTGTCAGTTTCCCAGCTGCCCCAGTCATGTGACTTGTGCCTGCACTTTAGGATGGAACTACTGTCTGGCAGGCTGTTATTTCTCCTACTTAAAGAGATACTGTCATGGGAAAACATGTTTTTTTCAAAATGCATCAGTTAATAGTTCTACTCCAGCAGAATTCTGCACTGAAATCCATTTTTTAAAAGAGCAAAAAGATTTTTTTATATTCAATTTTGAAATCTGACATGGGGCTAGACATTTTGTCAATTTCCCAGCTTCCCCTGGTCATGTGACTTGTGCCTGCACTTTAGAAGAGAAATTCTTTCTGGCAGGCTGCTGTTTTTCCTTTTCAATGTAACTGAATGTGTCTCAGTGGGACATGGGTTTTTACTATTGAGTAGCAGCTGTTATCTTGTGTAAGGGCTAGTCCACACGGGGAGATAGCGACGCGTTTGCGGTCGCGGCGACAAAGCGCCGCAGGTGACAGTTTTGTATGGGCGCCTATGTAAAAACGCCTGTGCTAACCACACGAGGCGATGCGCTTTTCAACAGTCGCCTGAAAATGCCTGGCGAGGCATTTTCAGGCGACTGTTGAAAAGCGCATCGCCTCGTGTGGTTAGCACAGGCGTTTTTACATAGGCGCCCATACAAAACTGTCGCCTGCGCCGGTCGCGGCAACTGTCGCGGCGCTTTGTCGCCGCGACCGCAAACGCGTCGCTATCTCCCCGTGTGGACTAGCCCTTAGGGAGCTGCTGTTATCTGGTTACCTTGCCATTGTTCTTTTGTTTGGCTGCTGGGGGGGGGAGGAGGGGGTGATATCACTCCAACTTGCAGTACAGCAGTAAAGAGTGATTGAAGTTTATCAGAGCACAAGTCACATGACTTGGAGCAGCTCGGAAATTGACAAAATGTCTTGCCCCATGTCAGATTTCAAAATTGAATATAAAAAAATCTGTTTGCTCTTTTGAGAAATGGATTTCAGTGCAGAATTCTGCTGGAGCAGCACTATTAACTGATTCATTTTGAAAATTTTTTTTTTTCCCATGACAGTATCCCTTTAATGTAACTGAATCCCACTGTCTCAGTGAGACTTGGCTTCTACTATTGAGTGCTGTTCTTAGATCTTCGAGGGAGCTGTTATCTTGTGTTAAACTGGCCATAGATGCTGAGATTTTTAAAAGATCTGATTCTCATTGTGAGACCACAATTTTCTCGGAACGATTGTACAATTGTACGAATTGACCATCAACTAAAAAGACCAATTTGCCAGGAAAACAAAGGGGAGCTGCCTGCTTGGCCCTGCAAACATAGATAGATTGCACTGGGACCGACAAAGATTTTTTGACCTGGCCGATCAATTTCCTGACAGAAGTCGGCCGAAAAATCGTAAGATCTACGATCGTTCGAATCCCACTAACCGCACAATAATTTCGAAGGATTGGTCAGACTTCCCTAAAATCGGTCGTTCGGCAAGAAGAATCGTCACGTCTATGGGGAGCTTTAGGGAGCTGTTATCTGGTTACCTTCCCATTGTTCTGTTGTTAGGCTGCGGGGGGGGGGGGGGGAAGGGAGGGGGTGATATCACTCCAACTTGCAGTACAGCAGTAAAGAGTGACTGAAGTTTATCAGAGTCACATGACTGGGGCAGCTGGGAAACTGACAATATGTCTAGCCCCATGTCAGATTTCAAAATTGAAAATAACAAAATCTGTTTGCTCTTTTTGAAAAATGGATTTCAGTGCAGAATTCTGCTGCAGCAGCACTATCAACTGATGCGTTTTCAAGCGTTTTTGAAAAAAACATGTTTTCCCATGACAGTATCCCTTTAAGCTGCTCTCCGGGTCACAGGGTTTGCAGCAAATAAAATTTCCATTAAATTGCTGGATTCCTTTTGCCCCCTTATAAGAACCTCCCTTGTCCAGTTATTGAATTAGCATGGCTTATACCAAAAGGGACGACATAGTTTACCGATCAGTGGCGGAACTACTGGGGGAGAAGGGGGTGCGAGCGGGCCAGGGCCCGCACCCCCTCAGGGCCCCCCGGCAGGCCGCGCCACTGAAAATGTGGGCGGTACGGAGGGGCGGGGCCCAGCTGCGCGTCACGCACCAGGGCCCGCCCCCCTCTAGTTACACTACTGTTACTGATAGGTCCCATACTATTTGAAATTGTGTTTGTCTATCATTCAAGATGCTGGTGAGGTTTTCATTAACAAAAATCCAGTTCAATTTGTTTTAGAGTTGCTGTATAGGCAGTAGTGGCGATTTCCAAGAATTTGGATAATAAAAATCTTTAGTAGAGTATTTATTTAAAAAAAAAAATTTTATTTAAAAATTTCATGCATCCCCTGGGCCCCGCACACCAGCAGGGGCTCCATCCAAGACCCCACGCACCACCACACAACAGTAAAAAAGCCACAAAAAGATGGCAGCTAAAATATAAATGCTAAAAACCCATTGGTGACCAGGTTCCCCCATACAAGTTCTTCTTAAGGGGGGCCTGGCTATTCTGCAGCCCAGCTGGGCCCCCCTTTAAACTTAAATTCTTTTGGGCCCGGGACAACTGCCCCCCCCCGCGCCCCCCTGATGGCAGCACTGCATATGAACGCTGGTTCATTTTCCCAGTCCTCAAAGTGTTAACCTTACTGCATGTTGACGGCACCAATCCATCTGGGATGTATTGGCTAAAACTAAATGCTTAAATCATTTTATTGGTGGAGATTTATGGCAGGTAATGATACCTTTTAATGGACCCGCAAGAAACTTCTATATAGATCAAATTATAAATGGAAAGGGATTAGACACAGCTGATTTCCTGGGTGTATAGAGTTCTCAAAGCCTCTGTGACTTTTTTTTTGGGAGGGGGGGGATGTAAACGAGTTCTTTATCCTTCCTGGAATTTAACGATTTTGTGTGATAGTTATATTTCTTAACAATAAGCAACAGCAGAGGAATCTAATTCGTATTCCACATTTCCTAAACATAAACAGTGAGCAGAAGCCAATGAAAATGCCCACGTGTATTTGATTAATTTGGAAAATGAACTCAAGCAGGACAGCTGCACTCTATATTCCAGATAACCAGATTAAAAATATACAGATCAATGCTCATATAAGCATAAAATAACAGTATTTTATATAGAGAGGTGTACGGGGTTCACAGCCAATATTCTCCATACGATGAAGACATCAAAGTGTCTTTTCCCAAGTCAAGAGTTCATACTGGAATTGGGGCATAGATGTAAGTGTTACCAGCGCCGGATATCATTGCCGGCTGCCCCCTAGGCCGCGCGGTCCGATCAGGCGGCCGCACGGTCCTATCGCCCACCGACTCCTCTGCTACCCAGCGCGCAGGCGAAAAAATGCCGGCGCAGCTGCTGTAATTGAATGGGGACGCACATGTCCCCATAATGAGGCTGGGCGGCATGCCGCCCCTATTTTTTTGCCGCCCTAGGCCCGGGCCTATGTGGCCTTGCCGCAAATCCGGCCCTGAGTTTTACAGGTCCAAATTTAATCTAGACCTAGACTATCAATTTAGAACAGTTGTTGAACCCTCCCAGAGCTGCTTCAGAAAGACATAAGAAGGTGAAAAATAAAAAGTTAAACCTCAATATTAGAAAACCCGTCACAAATAGAAAATGGAAAGTAATTGACAAAAGTCTTTATTTCTGGTGAACTATCTGAAAACAACTGAAAAATATGTTTGGAACGCATACCCCCTTTGAATTAACCCTTATTTTGTGTCATTAATATGAAAATAATATTTGCCCTGGTTACAAAAATTGGTTACATGAAATATAATGGGGGCAGTCTTCAGGGTTGGATTGAGCCAATGGGATACCATGAAAAACTGGGTCTATCCATTGAGGGTTTGTGGTGGTGGTGGGTGGCATCATTGGTGGGGATTGGGCAGGTGGTAGCAATGATGGCAGCAGTGGTGGGGTCATTGCAGTTGATGTCACCAAGATTAGACCCTCCTTTGTGCCCAATGGTCCCCAATCCCACGTTGCAGATCTGTGTCTTAGGTTGAATGTTGCGAAAATTTCTCTGCCGAACATGATGCAACTATGTAAATAACAATAATAATCATGATCTGAGGGATTCCAAAGAATGCCAGGATTCACAGCGGGTTTAATTGCCAAGGATTAGTACTATTCCCTCATTACTAATGACTGCTGTTCATTTACACCAGGCATTGCTTTACTACGGCTCCACTATTTAAAGTCTAATTTCAATCAATAAACCCTAACGAAGGCTTAGCTAGAGCAGATCGTAGAACATAGCTTTATCTCGTTAATAACAGCCCCTCTGTTGTTAGAAGCCATGGAGGAATTCGCTGACCTTTTTCTAAAGGACAAGCTACTCTAATATGACTTGTAATATCATCACATGTTAAAATATTTGGTATATTAATTCTTCTAACGGGTCCTGTGAGCAGTGTTTATCACTGGCGATGGTGTTTGTGTATGATATGAGATACTTAAGCATCATAATGTGATATATGCTTCTTAATGTCTATTTTTATATCTATAAATTAATATATAGGTCTTAGTGGCGCAGTCTTTTTTTTTTTAAGATTAAAATCCAGTATATATTCATATGAAGAAAATGTATTAATCAATATTTTATTCTCTTCTGATGGAATTATTAAGAAGCAAATGAACTATTATATTCTCAGTTCTGAATTCAACAAGGCCTCCTTTGCCTTTCTTATCTCCCTTTTATTATAGTTTGATAATCCCCTTTGAAGGAGTCTGAAGTGGGTGGGACCTAGACATAAAAAGGGTC
This sequence comes from Xenopus laevis, assembly GCF_017654675.1. Taxonomy (NCBI): domain Eukaryota; kingdom Metazoa; phylum Chordata; class Amphibia; order Anura; family Pipidae; genus Xenopus; species Xenopus laevis. The sequence continues at coordinate 129,360,152 of NC_054383.1, read as the reverse complement.
ATAACTTCATGTCATTGGGCGCATAGTCATTTGAAAGTGACTGAACATGAACAAAGAAGGATTGTAGGGGTTATTATTAAATAAAAGCCTCTGCGATAGTTACAATGGCAACCAGTGCATTGAGTCTGCAAAAGCCAGAAATACTTTATATAGGAAACAAGGTTTAATACACACATAATTATTTTGCCTCTTTTAAAGATTATCCCATGTGTCCATCCATACTGAAAATTTGGGTACCAGAAGGACATAACTGTGCAGACAACAGCAACAAAATTAATAAAGAGATTTCCATAGAATCATTATGAAGGAGGCAGGCTGGTAAAATGGGGGAAAAAAACATGTCATTTGCAAGTCAATGTTGTACTGATTATCATACATATGAGTCAATAGCAGTCATTTATACAAACAGGGGCAAATTCACTAAGCAGCGGAAATGCGAAGCGATGCCTTCGCCGCATTTCGCCAGGCGAAGTTTCGCCAGGGTGCCGCTAATTCATTAAAATCCGAAGTGGCACTCAGGGAGGTGAACGGTAGCGAATTTGCGCTAGCGTTTATTCGTCAAGCAAAGCGAAGTTACGCTAGCGATGCCTAATTTGCATATGACGCCAAGTTAAAGTACAATGGACGTATAGCAGCAAATACATTACACTACACAAGCCTGGGAAGGCTTCATTAAATAAAATAGAGTTGTTATATTGCCCTATACATGAGCCCACTGTATAGTTTAGGTGCCATATGTTAGGAAATGTAGGGGGGAAGGAGGGTGCCCCCAAAAAAATTTACAATCTTTTTCAGCCTATCACCCTTAAAAAAGGAAAAGACGCCAGCGTTTTTTGGGACTTAGAAAAAATGTCAACTTTTTTTGAAGCAATCCCTTTCTACTCTATTGCACTTCGTCTGGTCTGAGGTGGCGAAGGCAAGTCTGGCGCAAGAGGTAACGTTCAGTAAAATGCGCAAGTTAGTGAATTCGCGTAGTTACGTCGTCCCTTCGCCATAGCACAACTACGCGAAGTAGTGCTAGAGGAGGTCGACTTCACTAGGGATTTTACGTCAGCGCCGTTAGTAAATGGCGAAGTAACGAATTGAAATCACGCTGGCGAATTTTCGTTAGTCACTTCGCCCTTTAGTTAATCTGCCCCACAGTGTGCAGTGCAATTTTGGACACAATTTCCCATGTTTTTACCCACAATGCAGTTAGTGGCGTAACTAGAGTGCGCCAGACCACTCTGCAAAAAAATCTTTAGAAGGGCCCGGTGCACTCTGATCCCTATCCTCCCTCCCACTTCCTGTCCAGCCTCCACCACTCGCCACTGACTCCGCCCACTCCCTCCCGACTTGCATTCCCCTTCCTCACTTCAGGTAAAAAAGCAACTGGGGAGAAGGGTTTTTTTTTATTAGCTATATAGGATACAGACCCCACAGTCTGGGCCCCCTTGTTCAACTGGCCCCTCTGCGATTGTGGGGTCTGCTTCCTCTATAGTTACTCCACTGAATGCAGTAAATGAGTTGCGGTTGATGCAAATACTCATAATGAGTCCAAGCACGGTCTAAGAATATACACATGACAAAGACCGGCAAACCATATGTACTACTACAACGTAACTGGTTCTCTGCCATGACAATAATCTGATAGCAGGTTTGATTTATGTTTTCAGAAAGAAAGTACAATAGTCACCCACTGTAGAATCTATAGTACCAGTATCATTATTTCAGTGCTGCCGATTCTATGATTCCAGGTTTCGCTTTGATCGGTTAATGCGGTTATCCTTAACATGAACACTTTTACTCTGTTTGCTTGAATCAAACGAGGAATTACTGGTGGAACTGGCAAGATGGAAGTCAATTAAGGGAGTCAGATAGAGATTGGGCGGTTGAAGAGATTTGAAAGGACAGTCAAGACAAAAGGAATAATAAGGTCAAGATAAAAGAGAGTAGGCTGAAACAATATAGGAAGAAGTTACTGTACATTAATATTACAGCCGAAAACAGAGACACCCGCACTCACAGATGGATTTCAGCGACATTTAAAGCTGAACTTTATGTTGCCAAGTTTCTCCCAGACACAATATAGAAAGATCATGTAGTGAAAGTCCTGACAAAGTGAACAAGGTTAATGCTTTGCTGTTATAGCTTGGCAGAAGGCAGTTTAAAGCCATGAATAAAAAGGGACAAGTAGGAAACGCGGAGTTGATTAGTGTTACGGAGTTATTGTGAATGATGTACAGCGTGTGGGCGTTACTGGGTTAAACAAGTGTGCCACCGTTGTTGGCTCAACAAACAGGATGAGCAGGAGGAAATAATGACAGTCAGATGAAAGGGAATTATTGTACAATAATGGCAGGAGATTGCAGGCAGAAAGAGAAACAGAATTAGAATAGAAATAGAATTAAGAACCAGAAAACTGGAAGAGGAAAATGGCAATCTCTCTATAAAAAAATAAAGCAAATTTCATTGGCTTGGGACATAATAATATTTGGGGATAAAATAATTTTTGCATTGACTGTGTTTGTTTTGTTCTGAAAAAAATCACATTGTCATCATAAAACAATCTGCGGATTTTGTGCCATGGTACAAATTGTCCTGTGTACAATAGGTCACTCATGAATCAATACTTTATACTGTAGCTCAACGGGACTCTTTGTTAGTTGTCCACAAAACCAAATGCATCATTAAATCTCGCTCCATCTGTGTGTAAGAAAATTATTGGCCAGTAGGATTCCTAAACAGACGGTATAGTGGCCATTTCTCCAGAGACTACCATAGGGTTACCTCTATCTCACTTTCTCTCTTGCCTTGTTTTGCTTGTATACTAAATCATTATTCATGGAACAAACAAATAAACCACAGGGGATTACTTAGGGAGGGCCTACAATCTGTGTTCTGGTTGGTTTGTTTTATGGCTTATGACTAGGAGTTTTCAATCCTCCAGAACATAGTGCACCAGATCTGACATAGAGAAAAATGGGATTGTGTTTGAGTTTCCATTTGCTTTACTAAATCATTACTCACCTCATCCGGGTACCATATAATGCACATACATACCTTCAGTAGTATAATTAAACCAGGTCTTACTGGGAATTTTCTTGGATGAAGCCTGACTTGAGCACTGAGGTTTAGCAATTTTTGTTTAATTCACTGAGCTGTGCTTAATAGACGGGCTTTGCCTAACAGAGGCACCATTCCAAAACATCATTCCAGATCCACCTAAGAGCCTAATTGGTGACTAATTTGGGCAGAAATAATCAAGTCAATTCAGTGAAATTACAGCTTGAAGTGTTCCAAAATATCCCACAAAGTAGATCATTCTTAGGCTTTCAGCCCTGAGCTGCCACCTGAACTTCCCTTATAATATCTACCAGTGGAACATGTCCAAGTCTTCACCCCTGTTCTGTCTAATGGTCTAGAAGAGGCTTAACAGTCAAAACCCCCATCCTACGACTGTCCCCTAATGTAGTGAACTGATAAATAGTGTCCTCATGTATTGTGCAATTCCCTAAAGTTTGCCAGCTAAAGGGCCCCTTAGTCTATGGAGGGAGTAATTCTCCTCCTCTTGGGACAAAGCATAACCCATAGCTTTCCCTATATTGGCCAATAGGAAAGCCATGTGGTTTGAAAGATTCCCCTAGGTGGAAGAGAGTCACGTATGGGAGAGAGTCCATTATTTGTTCAGGATTTTATCTCCTGTCATACTGTAGGTCTCTCTAGTAAGATAATCAGGTTCAAGGCTAAGTATATGAGCAGCTTTTGGCTCCACCAAGCGTGCAGGTTTTAGGGACTAAATAATTTCCCACCATGATTCCACTTAAAGAGGAGTCCCCAAGGAAGAAGGAAAACTCTGGGTGGACTGGATGATATTCCTCTTATGTGCTTTATTAAAGGGAATGCTCTGTTCATAGTCCTGATTGTGAGTATGTACAGACTATTCAATGATTATGCCCTGTATTGTCTCTTATATCTCCTTTATGGATTGTTCTTATTAAATCAGTTCTGGTTAATATTATAAGAACCATTGGCACCCAGTTGTACTACACCCTGCCTCCAGATCGTTGCAAAGGCCCACACCTGAGAATAATAGGTCTCATCCATTGCAAACATAGTGGGTAAAGTTGATAGTTTGAGTAAAGGTGCTACTCCATCTACTAAAGCCTTACACTAATGTAACCTTAGATTACAACATAAGACAATAAACTAAAGCAAAAGGGCTGCCTTACATAATTAGCAGTTAAATTCCCTCTAAGGTGCAATGTAGTAAGTATACTTAGAGATGGAGCAGCCACCCCAAACCACACAGCCTGTACATATAGATAGGGTACAAGCTGTGGCCAAATTCTGCTTGCTATAAGTATCACACTGATTGTAATTCTCCAATCATATTAAGCGAAAGCCTCCCGGAGCAATCCAAATGAATCCCGTTGTCACAGTAACCCACAAATTGCACTGTTATCATTCCCTATAACTTCTTGGCAAACCCTGCTTTCTCATGTGCCAGGATTCCTTATAACTCTCCGTTGCTCAGAAATGCATTTTCTTTGGCGTTTGATAAGGAAAATAAGCTGTACACAATGCTGTATGGGTTGAGGTCTTAGTGAGCATTTGCACACTAGGTTTGGGGGATTAATATATCTGTTGCAGATGTAGGCATGTGGTCTCTTTGTAAACTTGCATTAGACAATTGAAGGGGCATAATGGAACACTAAGAGGGATTAAGGCTCTTGAGGGGAATTTACTGCTTTTTTAGCTGGGTTTAGCAGTAACAGGTAGAAGAAATAAACAGTTTGGATTTGTGTAGCCTCAGACAATGCCTGGCTAAAGGAACATAATTTATTGTTTCTTCTTTCGCTAGAATTCAGAATTGACCCATTGGATGAATGTCTTATTTCTAACTTACTGATTATCCAATGAAGAAGTTATAATCTCATAAAGACTTTGCTAAGTTATAGTGGTCTACCTTTCTTGAAGGACCCATGGGAGGAATGTCTCCTCTACAGGCAAGCCCTAGGAGATAAGTCTTATATTTTCTTGCTCCTCTGTTCTATTGCTTATGCCACCCCCTTCCTTGATGGATTGAGATGTGAGCTTTAAACATAGGCAAGCTCATGCCACAAGGGAATGGTTATGGTAGAGGATGACTAGCAAGACCAGGGTGAGAGTAACTTTCAGCATAGATTTGTTTCCTAGGTTAGCAGTGGTGTAACTGCCTATCCACAGATCCTGCAATCACTGCTGGGCCACTAATATGCTGCGACTATTGAAGCTGACTGCTGTGGGAACCCTGGAAGGTGGCATTTAAGTGCACCAGCTCCATGTGCAATGCTTTATTTAGCATAACATGGTTTTAACTATCCAGAGCACTGGGTTACATCTGATTGGTTTCATTGTAATGTATTTAGAACTACGACAAAGTTTGTGGACCAGGGGATGACTGTGGCCCTAAGCCTGATTTATGGATCCACAAACGCCTCTTGCATGACATCATCATTTAACACATTATAGAATATAGAATAGGTAGCCGACATTTAGGTTTTTTTATTTGGACGTTTGTTATTGGGAACCAATCTCAGCAATGGGATTCTACTGGGGATTCTACTAGGGTCTCAGGGTAAAGGCAAAAAAATGTAACTGGAAGGAATAACTAAAAGACACAAGTTTCAGAAACATGAAATGTATGTAGATACATGCTAGACATGACCAAGGGAACTCAACTGATTGCAACAGATAAAGCACATGATATACTGTAAGTTGGACTACTGAAATAATGTGGGTTCTAAATGCCTAAGTAAGCAGAACTGTTGTTGTTTTTGAAGGGAAGGGACCAGAAAAAACAGTGAGTGGGACGGTCTTGAGAAATTAATTATAAAAGCAAATCACATATGTTTATGGGAGTTCACAGGAAAGAAACCAGTGATCACATGGGGTCATTGTACTTAATGACCCCCTTATCAGCAGTGGCCAAAATATTGTAATATTTTTGACAGGAATATACGTCAAGGCACCTGATAATATACTTATGAAAGACAAAACCTTATTTTATGGAAAGCCTGCCCTGGAAGTCAAGTTGTAATAACAATGGCAGGAACCTGGAACCCAATAGAAACGCTCAACTTCAAAGGCAAAGATTAGGAAACTGCTTATTAGCATGATCTGTTGGTAGTTTAAAGGAAATGTAAACCCCCAAACCAATGAATGCAAAATGGCTCAAATTGCCCTTCTGTGCACTTTTGTGCTCTGTGAAACCATGGAACTGCCTCATCCTTTGAGGTGGCACTAGCTTCAGGGTTCATCTACATCAATAGGTCTACTTCTGTGCAACATGGAGCAGAAGGTGGGGTAGATAGCATTAGTCATATAAGAGGAGGCTTTATACTGATTTCCAATGTGCTTTATTTTGAAAAGTATTTAGAGTGGGGATGCCCAACATTTTTTACCCATGAGCAACATTCAGATGTAAAAAGAGTTGAAGAGCAACACTAGCACAAAACATTGTTCAAGGTTGGTGCAAAATAAGAACTGTGAACCATTTGGTAGCTTCTATGAAGATGACCACCCTACAGAGGGTTCTGTTTCGCAGTACCCATGGTTTTTCTGCAACCAAAACATGCCTCCAAACCAGGAATTCAAAAATAAGCACCTGCTTTGAGGCCACTGGGAGCAACATCTAAAGGGTTGGTGAGCAACATGTCATTCAAAAGCCACTGTTTGGGGATCACTGATCTAGAGGGTATGGCAAAAGCCTAATTGTGGCCCTAAATCACAGAGTAAAGGTAAGGAAAACTAATTTAAATGTAACTGGAAGGAAGAAGACTGGTATAAAGTATCAATAACTTGAAATGTATAAATGCTAGACATGTGCAGTAAAGATGGGGAAAAAGAATTGGTTGCAACAGATAAAGCACATGATATAAGTAGGATTACTAAAACTCTGTGGGTTATAAATAATAGGCAGAAATATAAATAGCTTTGCTTTTTGAAGGGAAGAAACCAGATAAGAACAGTGGGTGGTATGTCCTTGAGAAATTAATTATAAAAGTATACCACCTAAGTTTACAGTTCATAGGAAATAAGCAAGTGATCACACGGGGTTGTTGTCCGTCATAATTATTAGCAGAGGTCAAAATACTGAAACATTAAATTATTTTAGATTAGGAAAAATAAAAGTTGCTAATTAGTCGCATTTCTTGGTAGTATATAGGATATTAAAATATGTATATATGTAACATTGCTTGCAGTGCTGCCATTTATATTCATTTTGTTTCTAGTTTTTAAAATATTAGCAGTTATTCAACAGCTAACAGAGTGAATTTGAAACAACTGCACCACCTGGTGTTTGGCTGAATCAACACAGTCAATTGAAAAAGAAGTTAATGAGAAAAGGAAAGTCTTGTGATGTTTCTCTACTTAGAACTGATCAGAGAAATGTCAGATGTCATTATGTAATACAAAGTACAATTTCTGATACAGGTGTAGTTCTACAGCAACCAATCAGCAAGCAGCATTTATTGATCGCCTGTTGAATAGCAAACATTTTATTACGGGATGCACAAATGCACAAATCCAGGTCCAGAGATCAGAGAAATTGAATGACTTGCACAGAATTCTGATCTCAACCCAACTGAACCCCCTGTGGCATGAACTGAAGCCTCATCCATGAATCAGACCTGATCCCCAACATTCCTAATGCTCTTGTGTATGAAAGGAAGCAACTCTCACCAATAATGTTCCAACATCTAGTCATTCTATCTAGTGGAATCCAATCCAGAAGAGTAAAGGGTCCTTAAGCATCAAGACATTTTTATGAAGTCCACATACTTTTTGCCATATAGTGTCCATATTGAGAAAGGTCCCAATGAGGATTGTTGAATATATGTTTTGTCCAAAAGTCTCTTACTTACATTTTTTATTATACGTAAATAAATTATTATAAAAAAAACATTTTTTTATACTAGCAATATATTGACAATGTCCAGGGTGCTCTCTATCTTCTCATAAATCTCCCGAGGCACTCTACTTGCCTTTTTATCCCATGCAAAATAATTAGTTGATCAGAAGAGCTGCATTTGATGGATAAATCTATCTTTTAACCCAAAGAAGCTAATGACCAAGCATTGGTTCAATGGTCTGGCCTTTATTAATCTGGATTGCCAATTGGAAAGGATTTCATTTGCATACCACGGGGGTGCGAAGAAGTCAATGCCATTTACAGCAGGTAACTGAACTGATTACTAATTAAGAATTTGGAATGTTTATTTCTTGACTGATGTCCCACAAGATGCATTTTTGGAAATTCCATTATTATATAAATACAAAATATTATTTAAAATATAAAAATTAAGCCTCCTGGATTGTTAATTGCAGAGTATATTTCCCATATCCTCCCCGTTTCTGGGATTATTTTTGGTATGACTCTATCATGGTGCAAAGTAACTGCTCCAGTCTCATTCTGAGAGAGCTGGCTTTGGCCCCTTTCCCTGAGAGAAAGGCTTCTGAACAGAGGTGAGTCACGCAGTCTGGGGCCGTACAGCTGCCAATAAGTCAAGGCAGGGAGATGTATGAGGAGTGCATTGATCGCAGCTCTTTGTGGCGTGCACTGAAAGCATTATTTTAGGCTAGTGTGTTTATTTATGGACAAGAGGAGATGCATTAAAAACTCAGAGGTTAAGGGGGATCTATAGCCTTTTCCCAACTTATTAACGCATTCATTTCCACATGAAGGGGCCACTGTCATCTCTTGAGGATTGCCAACACCCCCGACAAACTTCTACAACACCAGTCTATGTCCACCCTGATGACCAATCTTGCACTGCTGTCTACGCTTGTTCTAGTGCCCACATCTTATACTACTGTCTCCATCTTATCTTACTTTCTCCATTTTTCTGTGTTTATTTTGTCCTACTGTCACCAACTTGTCCTGCTTTTTCCATTTTGTCCTACAGTCTCTATCTTGTCCTACCTCCATCTTTCCCCACTGTCTCTATCTTATTTTACTATTACCATCTTTCTCTACTTATCCTACCATCTCCATCTTGTCTTACTTTTTCCATCTTGCCCCACTGTCTTTATCTTATCCTACTGTCACCATCTTTCTCTACTGTCTACAACTTATCCTACATCTCCAGCCTGTCCTATTTTCTCCATCTTGCCTTACTTTCTCCATCTTGCACCACTGTCTCTATCTTATCCTACTGTCACAATCTTTCTCTACTGTCTCTATCGTATTCTTCCATCTTATTCTAAGTTCTCCATCTTGTCTTACTTTCTCCTATTTACCCTACTGGCTTTGTCTTTCTTAAAGTTTCTATCATGTGTTACTTTTACCATCATGTTCTAATGTCTCCATCTTGCCCTACTGTCACCATTTTGACTTAATGTTGTCACCTTGTCCTAGTATATTTTCTATTCTACTCTGCTCTTATTTGCAACTGCTACTTTGCAGGGCCTAACTATGTTTGCCTATGGACCAGGACAATTCTTCCTGTTTGTTTTTTAAAGTTTTAGTTTATGGCCTACAAGGGCCTACATTGGGGTAAAAATATAAAGAGCACATTTTATTATTTAATAGTATATACACTAAATATCTACAACTTGTTGTTGTGCAGGGCAGTAAATTGATTATTCCTGATTTAGGTTAAATTTTTTTATAGTTTTTAATAGCAACCACAATCTTTTTGCAGTGCCAGGGTTTGCTCTTTCTTACTTCTGCTGTGATGCCCTGAGTTAAGCAAAAGACTGTTGGTATTTAGCAAAAACAGGCAACATTGTTAATATCGTCAGATGTAAATAAGCTCTAAAGTATGCAGAAATTCCAGGCACCCGTTATATGATCAATAACTCAAGTCAGTGCTGACAGGGAAAACAGGCTTGTGACACACGGAGCATAATAAGATGTCCCTTTGGGAGCTCTGGGGAATGGTGGGGAGGGTGGGGATTGAATGTGATTAGAATGTCCCCAGGGTTCATAGATGGACAGGCTGATAAAGCTGAACAGAGTATGTTTTGTATCTTACATATGTCATAAACAGGGATGTGCTGTCTTTATCATATTAAAGAACAAGAAGGGTAACAATGTAACAGAACATAACAGAATCTGTGGAATGTTTCGTTAATGAGAGGTCACCCACAGGATTACAGGAAAGTGCTATTTGCCTTCCATACCACAAAGGGTCCTTTATTGGGAGAAGAAGAAGATTATAGAGTTATAGAATTTCCAGCCAAGCTTTCCCTAGCACGTGTAGGGAATTCAGCCATTGATTTGAATATGGATTTTTTTTGGTGTTACCTTTATCTTGCAGACCTGTTCCATTAATAGTATCTAATTGCTCAGCTACAGTAGTAGAACACAACCCTACAGAAGCTGATTGGCATTGGTTTTGTGTTATACATAGTGATGGGTGAATCTGTCCCGAAAAATAAAGCGAATCGCATTGAAGTCGATAGGCGTCCAAATAATTTTGACGCATGAGAATTTTTATGTGCGCGACTATTTTCACGTGTGTCAATTTTTTTTTTGATGTGGCAGATTCTTCGCCCACGAATAGTTGCCGCAGTATCACAAATTAATTCATGTCTGGCGAATTTGTTCGCCCATCACTAGTGTGGGAGGAATAAACTCAAGGAGTGGTCTAATTATTAGTTAAATTTTTATGAAAAAAAAAAGAAAATGATCGTATAATTGGGGTTCTAATTCTTTATTGTAAAATTGCAGATATGCTTTTCTGTTGCTTTCCTTCCCCCTAACTTTTTAACTAAGAATTAAAAATCCAGAGTCATAAGAAGTCATTGGTATCTGTCAATCAGCTTGAGCTGCTAAGTCCTGCTCTTTAACATAACAATATTTTTCAATTATTGCTTCATCTTAAACTGACAAATTAACATATTTTGCATTCATTCGCTTTGTTTTTTTTTCTTCCTTCGTTCTCTCCACAATCCATTCTGGAGACTTCAGCTTCTGTCAAGGTTTCCAGCCAGGCTTGTGTGAATACCGAGCCTAATACAATGATAAGTTTTTCTTTATTCCCCCTGCTATGCGTCTGTATTGGATGTGCTAAGAGCGCTCCCCACTGGCAGATAATGAGCTTCAGCCCTTGTGCCTTATATCTGCCCAGACACATTTGAAAGAGACAATTCTAACATCTGAAAAATAGGGAGTAATGTAATTATAGGTATAATATTTGCTTATAGCAACCAATCGCAGCATTCCTTGGGGTCATTTCATCTTATTGTTATAAATAGACATTCTATAGAGTTTCTGCAGAATGATATTTCAATGCTCGGCCTATGATAACAAAAGTAGAGGCTGGTTTATTAACATAGAGACTAAATTATATCAAACCATCCCAAAATAGCTCCACTCCTTCTGTGTGCACGTTGTGAACTAGGAACACGGAAACAGAAATATCCCGATTTTTTAAAGATAATTCAGGTAGAGACCTGGTCTGCATGTGGCTTTCCAGCATATTCCATAAAGGATCAGTGGTGTCTAGTGATGAGCGAATTTGTCCCGTTGCGAAATTTCAAGCGAAATTCGCAAAACAGCAAAAAAAAAAAAAATGAAACGTGCAATTTTGACGACTGCATCAATTCTGACGACAGCATTAAAATCAATGGGCGTCTGAATAATTACAGTTTTGACCCAAGCGGCTTTTCCGACGCGGGTCCAAAATGTTTTGACGCCAGCAAATTTTTGCTGGAGTTTCGCCAATTTATTCACCGGCTGCGAAACGCGGGCATTCGTCGCAAATTTGCGCCTGCCAAATGTATTCGCCGTCACTAGTTATGGTGATGTAGGAGGTCAAATGAAGTGTTTGACCTCTTTTGATAGTAATATCATTATGTGTGTGGGGGGGGGTATCATCTTGGAATATAGGAATACAGGTATGGGACCTGTTATCCAGAATGCTCAGGGTTTTTTTGTAATTTGGATCTTCATACCTTAAGCCTGCTAAAAACCATTTAAACATCATAGAAACCCAATAAGATTGCTTTTCCACCAATAAGGATTAATTATATCTTAGTTGGGATCAACTAAGTACTGGCTTAATATTACAGAGAAAATGAAAATGTGTTTTAAAATTTCAAATTCTTTGATTAAAATGGAGTCGAAGGGAGATGGCCTTCCCATAATTCCCATCTTTCTAGATAACGGGGTTTCGGATGACTGATCTTATACCTGTATTTTAATACTATAATGGTGACACCTCAGGTGCATCTGATAAACTCAACATCTTTGTATTCCTTTATTCGAAAGCTGGCCATAGACGCAAAGATCTGATCGTACGAATCCTCGATTCTTACAATTTTCGGACCGTGTGGAGAGTCCCAACATTTTTCGTCAAATGGAGATCGCTTGTTTGGTTAAAAGATTTCTGTCGGCTGCCGATAATATCTCTATATTGCCGATCGTACGATTTTTCAGAGGGAGACTGTCACCAGCTTTGTCGGACATAACTTTCGTATGATTGCTGTCAGGGGCAGAACATTGGGTAATTATGACTCCCCATTTACCATTTTGGATCCATCACCATGTTAACCGTTGAGGGCAACCAAGGTGGTAATAAATAGTAATGAGTCAAGACGTGAATATGTCCCATTTCACAGCTGGAAAATTTGCTAAACACATGGGGGCAGATTTACCTAGGGTCGAATATCGAGGGTTAAGTAACCCTCGATATTCGACTGTCGAAGTAAAATCCTTCGTCTTCGAATATCGAAGTCGAAGGATTTTGCGCTATTCCTACGATCGAAGGAATAATTGTTCGATCGAACTATTAAATCCTTTGAATCGAACGATTCGAAGGATTTTAATCCATCGATCGAAGGATATTCCTTCGATCAGAAAATTGTTAGGAAGCCTATGGGGACCTTCCCCATAGGCTAACATTGGCCTCGGTAGGTTTTAGGTGGTGAACTAGGGGGTCGAAGAATTTTTTAAAGAGACAGTACTTCAACTATGGAATGGTCGAGTAGTCGAACGATTTTTAGTTCGAATCGTTCGATTCGAAGTCGAAGGTCGAAGTAGCCCATTCGATGGTCGGAGTAGCCAAAAAAAAGTTCGAAATTCGAACTATTTTTCCTCTATTCCTTCACTCGAACTAAGTAAATGGGCCCCATGGAGTCCATCAGTGTTTTTTTGCTGCAACTTTGTCTGTGCAGAACACATTGGAGTCTATGGGCATGTTTTTGAACAAAATATATTCAGGTTTATGGACATTTAGTTGCCATGTTTCTCTGCAGCAAAATTTTGCAGGGGTTTAGAGAAATACAGAATTTTTCTGTGAATCTGTACCTGGCATAAAATTGCGTTCATCGTTAGAGGAAAGTCTACACAAGTACCACCACTCACTTTTCTATCTATAGTGACACGGTTAGAATACCTGGTGGTCCAGTGGTGCAGCGGAGAAGTCTTAGGGCAAAGACAAAAGGAGGAAGAGGACCTCAATAGGTGATTTAGAGCTAAAACCTGCCAAGGACAATCAGCAGAACAAGCTGAGCAATGGACACAAGGCCCCCTCTGATGTACATAGAACAACCCATATCTGACCCAAGGCATCGGGCACAAAGACTGGCATTGTGTAAAGATTCAGCCTATTTCTAACCTTTCAGAGAAAAGCCAAAATGTTGTGCCAATCTATTTTTTTTTTTCAAATGCCTAAAGAAAAAAAGGGCTTCTCAGAGTAGATCTTACAGTAGTAGATGTCAGAGAGCTATGCATTGGGAGCAGAGTATGATATTTTTATACACAGATTGCTGCAGTGGGAGGTGTTCGTGTTTCAGACTAAGTGAAGCAGAATAATGGCAGTGGGTTTAATGCACAGAACCAGAGGTGCATCGACAACCGTGTAGTCTACTGAGAGTGAGAAGCGGCTGAAGAGCTGATGGTGTTAGAAAAGGAAAGCGAGGGATTGAAATATGAATTTTGAGAGTTATTTTAAAGACTGAGGCTTGCTTGACTCTTGCTTATAATTTTTTCAGTTCCCTGTTTTATGCTTCTTTTCTGATATCTCTTTAAACCTGCCATTTTCCTTAAGCCCCTGATCCAAATTTTCTTCTACACTTGACCACAGTAAGACCACTGATTTCTGATCTTGTTGTTTGTTGTACCTTTTTCCAGATCTGTTGCTCTCAAACAGGAGAAATCCTTGTATAAAAGACAGAGAACCGTAAAAAGCTATGAAGCTTAGCTATTGAACACTGATGAGTGTGTGTAAGGGAATGAGAATCCTCCAAGGAGAAACAGCACCATTGATGAAGATCAATGCTTGGTTCCACTTCTCAATCCACACTGCCCTTGGTCCCAATCATTTCCCATAGTCACTACTTTTCAATAGGGATGTAGCGAACGTCGGAAAAAAAGTTCGCGAACATATTCGCGAACTTGCGCAAAAATGCGAGCGGTTCGCGAACGGTTCGCGAACCCCATAGACTTCAATGGGAAGGCGAACTTTAACATCTAAAAAAAAAATTTCTGGCCAGAAAAATGATTTTAAAGTTGTTTAAAGGGTGCAACGACCTGGACAGTGGCATGCCAGAGGGGGATCAAGGGCAAAAATTTATCTGAAAAATCTGCCTGTGTGTGCTTGGAAGAGATAGTGTAGGGGGAGAGCTGTTAGTGATTTCAGGGACAGATGATAGTAAGTTTGCTGGCTAGTAATCTGCTTGATACTGCTCTGTATTGGAGGGACAGAAGTCTGCAGGGATTTGAGGGACATTTTAGCTTAGGTAGCTTTGCTGGCTAGTAATCTACTGTTCTCTTTAAACAACTGCCATACGTTGACCTTGTAGGCATTGTTTGCCCAGTTTTTTTGGACGCAGCCACTGAAGCACAGTTGCCAGAAAAAATATGCCATATAAATGCTGAAAATAGTAATTTTCGCCATACGTTGACCTTGTAGACATTGTTTGCCCAGTTTTTTTGGTTGCAGCCACTGAAGCACAGTTGCCAGAAAAAATATGCCATATAAATGCTGAAAATAGTCATTTTTTGCCATACGTTGACCTTGTAGGCATTGTTTGCCCAGTTTTTTTGGTCGCAGCCACTGAAGCACAGTTGCCAGAAAAAATATGCCATATAAATGCTGAAAATAGTCATTTTTTGCCATATACGTTGACAACGTATGGCAAAAAATGACTATTTTCAGCATTTATATGGCATATTTTTTCTGGCCTCTGTGCTTCAGTGGCTGCGGCCAAAAAAACTGGGCAAACAATGCCTACAAGGTCAACGTATACACTACTACAGCGGTGGATACGGATTACGTAAAATATATGAATGCTGCTTGAAAAAAAGTAACTCAAGTGGTTTTTCTAGAGACGATAATATTATCAATATTTAGACAAAATGTGAACAAGCTCACACAGCTAGATGGCGGGTTGAAGAAAACACTGTGCAAATAATGCCTACAAGGTCAACGTATACACTACTACAGCGGTGGATACGGATTACGTAAAATATATTATGGCTGCTTGAAAAAAGTCACTCCGGTGTTTTTTCTGGAGACGGTAATATTATGGATATTTAGACAGAATGTGAACAAGGTCACACTGCTAGATGGCGGGTTGAAGAAAACAGTGTGCAAATAATGCCTACAGGGCAAATAATGCCTAAAAGGTCAACTTATACACTACTACAGCGGTAGTAAAATAAAAAAAAGTAAAATAAAAAAAAATGAATATTAAAAAAAAAAATTAAAGTTGGTGCTGCTGAACTACTAGGAGCAGCAGATTAGCACACCAGTCCCACTCCCCAACACTGCTAGACTAATAGCACTGGGCTCTTATAGTAGTAGTAGTAGTAGTAGTAAAACAACAAAAAAATAAATAAAAGCAGTCCTTACAAGGACTACTGTTATTGCAGCAGTCAGCAGATGAGATCAGAAGCAGGACAGCTGCCCACAGCAGCTACATACAGAGCACTGCAGTAGAAGGTAGATTACTAGCCAGCAAAGCTACCTAAGCTTAAATGTCCCTCAAACCCCTGCAGAGTTCTGTCCCTCCAATAACAGAGCAGTATCAAAACGATTACTAGCCAGCAAACTTTCAACTGTCCCTGAAATCACTAACAGGCAGCAGCTCTCTCCCTACACTATCTCTTCAGCACACACAGGCAGAGTGAAAAAACGCTGCAGGGCTTCGGTTTTTATAGGGAAGGGGAGTGGTCCAGGGGAGAGCTTCCTGATTGGCTGCCATGTACCTGCTGGTCTGGGGTGAGAGGGCAAAAAAAAGCGCCAACAATGGCGAACCCAAAATGGCGAACGTCGCGCGACGTTCGCGAACTTCCGGCGAGCGCGAACACCCGATGTTCGCGCGAACAAGTTCGCCGGCGAACAGTTCGCGACATCTCTACTTTTCAACGTACCTTTCAATACTCCTCTTTTTCTAATTAAACTTTCAATATCTTTGTTGGCTTTTTAGCGAGATGAAACCTCCGGTAGTTGATCAAAGCCTTCCTCCCCTCACAGTCATTTTGGTGATATGGTTGACAAGCAGTCAAAATCCTCTTATTTAATCACTGAGCATCTCAAGGGAGCATGCTTCCATTTTATTAATTCAGAGAGAATCTCTGCTAGGAGAGAAGCATCAAAGATGACTGATAGATAGTGACTTGCACGGATGGTATGAACTTAGCTTTATTAACTGTGAGGAATGGGATAATGTCAGCTACAGGTGTCATATAAGAAACACAGCAAGTTGAAGCTTTGTTATTTAGCTATGTTTTAGATATAGTGTGACATTGTCTAGATTTGAGCTTTGGTATACTGACATGCCAGATAGGAAGAGAGATTTAGGAACCACGTCTTAAACCAATGATTGGTCTCTTTATTCTGATCAAGTAGACCCTAGGGATAAATCTAAGGGTTACAGGTCTAACTATTTTATTTATTGGGCAGCTTAGTGGCTCTGTATTATCATAATTAGCGTGGACGAATAAATCTGGCAGACACAAATTTGCAGGGAATTTCCGCGTTTCGCTGCAAAACTGCGGCGACAAAAAATCCGCGGCACGTCAAAATTATTCGGACGCCCATTGACTTTAATGCATTTGGACCAAACAGTTATAAACATATAAAAACTGACTCACGTCAAAATAATTTTGACGCCCATTGACTTCAATGCGTTTCGCAAACTTTTCTCCGTTTCGCAAATTTCGCTGTAAATTTGCGAATTTTAAGGCAAAGCGAAATGGCACAGATTTGTCCATCACTAATCATAATATACTGTATTTTGTTTTGGTAATTCCACCATGCAAGATCTGGTTTTATTTTGGTTTATATTTATATAATTATTATATATTCTTGTGACGTTAGCTGCATGACTTATGCATTGATGTGTACTTATCGTGCTTTACATGATTGTTTAAAATGTAAATCTTTTCTGCTTTGGATAGGAAGGCAGCGAAGAAGGCCTAGGCAACCTGGCCGGCCGAATCGCACACTGGGTACTCGCATACGCGAATGAACATTGGGGCGCATTCAAAAATGGACGCTGGCACTCATGTGCAAATGGAAGCGCGTGTGCGAACCAAATGTGCAAGTAAGTCCAGAGAGGGGACCGGACCAGGGGTAGGAGCCAGAGAAGGTAAGTGCCTGGCGCCCCCTCAGCATTGTGCCCTAGACACGTGCCTACTCTGCCTACGGTTCAGCGCAGCAGGGTTTAGTGTCACTTTAAATGCAATCTCATTGGATGCAACTCCCCCTTGTGGATGCAATGACGCTTGACTTGGAAAACCTGGTGAAGAGGAGGGGGATCACATCCTTCTTGCACCACAACAATCTCCTTGCACGTCACTGCATTGTGGCTAATTGTGGGCTAGGGGCTTCCCTTGGGTGGGTACTGGGTCTGGTACTGGGGCACTGGTCAAGCTTAGAAATATATTGGGCCAAATAAAATACTCTGTATAGGTGGCCATACACGGGCAGATTAAAGATGCCAATATCGGTCCTTTAGATCAATTCAACAGTTTATTTGCCTGTATATGGGACATTTCAACAGGTCTCCCTGATCAATATCAGGCCAAAAATTGGGCAGATATCGATCGGGCAGGTGTGATTTTTCTTGGTGATCAAGGACCATATGGGTTAATTCAGGGCCTAACTATAGAGGAAGCAAAAGGTAAAGGAGGCACCACGAGGCCAAAATAATGAGCAATTTCAACATTTATTAATAGAACAGGGAAATCTCTGGATATGTTTTAGGGTCTAATTTGCTGTGGGGCCCGGTAACATCTAGTTCACCACTGAGCTAGTTGATGCAGTCCTCATCCCATCAGCACTGATTTTCTTCTTTGTAATCCGATTTTTTGGTCCTAGGCCCGAACCTGATATCTTTAGTGAGAATATCGTGCTAAGATTCGCTCATTTGGTGACCTTGACAAACAAGCAGATCTTATCGCGTATGGCCACCTTAAGGCTACAAACTGATCGTAATTGATACTTTTTATTACTCTGCTTTCTATTTAGACCCTCTCCTATTCATATTCCGGCCAATTATTCAAATCAGTGCATGGTTGCTATGGGAATTTGGATCCTAGCAACCAGATTGCTGAAATTGCAAACTGCAGAGCTGCTGTAGAAAATTCTAAATAACTCAAAAACCACAAATAATAAAAAAATTAAAACCAATTGCAAATTGTCTCAGAATATCACTTTCTACATCATTCAAATAGTTAATTTAAAGGTGAACAAGCCATTTAATGATGCTGGGCGGCCACAACTAAAACTACTTATCCCTCTATTCTCTTATTCATCTTCCCTGCCCTAGCTGTTGGCAAGGGTAAGTAAAACCCTACAACTTTTAGTAAGGTATGATTTAAAGGGGTACATTCCCTATAAGGCAATAAGGCTAAAGGTGAATTGGGTTTTGTTTAGCTGAATCCACCAATATACCTTATCCAGCCTCCCCCTGGGCTTTTTATTCTGCATCTTCTCACCGTGCCCATTTCCCTGCCTTGCCTTTCATGTGAGTTATGTAACTATAGAGCGGCGAATCTGTTGCCTTTCCTTTCATACACAGGCTCTTATTGAAATCCCTTTATGGCTACAAATGTGAGGAGCCGGCTCCCTGCTCAGATGTTTCTTTCATTAGTCACAGTGTAATCTTTTAGGCAGACAAAATCTTTTAATCTTGGTATTTTGCTGTCGGCTCTCATGGGAGGTGAGAAGGTGTGCGGCAACAAGGTTGAATATAAATATCTCAGCGTTCTGCTTGGCCAGGGGGAAGCTACGCGCTAGAAATTGGCTTTAAATGGGAAAAAAAATGGGGAAAAAGAAAACAGGAATAGACCCCCAGGGAGATTGGAGAGATTCCAGCCAAAGTGACAGGGACAAGACACTCACAGGTTATTTAGAAAAATACATTTGGCTCCAGCCTGACCCCTGCTGGTCCGACGTCCAATCTGGTGACATTTTATAGCGCAGTCTATGAATATTGATGAGAGCGTAATAAAATATTCACAAGCTAAGAAATAATATATAGGCAGGTAGGCAGAGAAACCGGACTCGCCATAGGGGGTATTTCAATTGGCCATATGGTGATTTCTCGTGTGTGACGCACATGTAGTCATATTGTATCTAATGGAGTGTTTCTTTAGTCTCTCTATACAGACGCCTGCAGTTACAGTCACATACACATACAGGGTTGGTTGTGGGGCCTAGGGAATGTAAATACCTGTTGGACCCCTAAAAAGATAGGGATATTTTATATATATATATATTATAGATGATATGTACAGTGGCCCTAGGGTTGCCACCTGTCCGGTTTTGACCCGGACAGCCTGGTTGTTTGAAAACTGTGTAGGATTACCAGGGATTGATGCCCCCGATATAACAGTCCCGCCCCCATGATATCATGGTCCCACCCCACAATGTCACTGCCCCGCCCCCTGCTTCTCAACAGCCCTGCCTCCTCCCGGAAGGAGTTAGTCGGGGAAAACATAGCAACCCTAAGTGGCCCTCGAGCTGTGGTTACTTAGCTTTTTAATCAGCAGCTCTCCAGTTTGCAATTTCAGCAATCTAGTTGCTAGGGCTCAAATTCCCCTAGCAACCATGCATTAATTTGAACAAGAGACTGGGATATGAATAGGAGAGGCCTGAATAGAAAGACGAGGAATAAAAAGTAGCAATAACAATAAATGTGTTGCCTTACAGAGCATTTGTTTTTTTACATGGGGTCAGTGACCCCCATTTGAAAGCTGAAAACTACTAACTTAAAGGTGAACCATCCCTTTAAGCTACAACTCCCGGCATGCTTTGTTTGTTTGTGGAGTGGCATTGGTGTCTCTCCAAGGAATGATGTTCAGACCCCTTGCAGTGGATTACTCGATGTTACTGGGCCCCACTGCAAATTAATTTTAGAGCCCCCAACATAATTAG
The DNA here is from genome assembly GCF_017654675.1 of Xenopus laevis. NCBI lineage: Eukaryota > Metazoa > Chordata > Amphibia > Anura > Pipidae > Xenopus > Xenopus laevis. The sequence goes on along the minus strand of NC_054383.1, from coordinate 129,339,792 downwards.
AAATTATCCTTTTTTTAACCAATATATGTTAAAATTGCTCATTATTTAGGGCCTTATGGGGCCCCTATACCTCCTTGGCCCCCCCCTGCAGGCGCAGGGTCTGCTTCCTCTGTAGTAGTGATGGGCGAATAAATTCACCTGGCACGAATTCACTGTAAATTTCCATGTTGCGCCGCTGGTCAATAAATTTGCAAAATTCCCCGTCGGCACCAATAAAATCGATCGCGTCAAACTCGACATGCATCAACTCTATTTGGACACCCATTGACTTTAACGCCGGCATCAAAATTGATGCGAGCGAATTTTCGGACGCATGTCCAAAATTGACACTGGCGTTAATTTTTCGAGTTTCAGAAAATTTTCGCAAATTTTTTACAGTTTCACGAATTTCATGCGAAATTCGCACATTTTTCTGCGAAATGGGAGAAATTCGCCCACCACTACTCTGTAGTTAAGCCCCTGACCCCTTGGTGGAAAGGGCAATGCTTGTCAAATCCCAAGTAGGAGCAATTTTCCATCACATCTCTATGGAAGGTTGACTCTATTAATGCCTGCACTGGAAATAGAAAGTAAAAGCTCTGGCCAGTCTCAGTGTGAAGTTCTAGGCAAAGAAATGCCCCCTTGTTTCTCTTGTTCTAATAAACCCTGCAGTCTGGTTACTTATATGGGGGAGAGCCAAGAGGGGTTCTTTATTATATTAAAGGGGACCCACATTTGTTATAATCAAGAAAACCTCTTGGCTCTTCCACATATTTGCCACTAGACTGCTTGTGCCAAAATGAAGGGAATGGGGAGCACTTGGGATATTAGAAAAGGGGTAAATACATTTTAATTAAACTTTCCAATTACGTGCCCAAAGGCTTGCGCCCCTTCTGAGTACCCCTATTTCCGGTCATGGACAAAAACGTTTTTCTACTTCTACATTCGAATTCCAGAAAGCAACCCCAACTTAACTCCAAATAGTCTTCCTTGAGTCATAATCCAGATCATCCAATCAACAAAGAACTCCAATGATAGAAGTGCAATAACATTCATGCGAGATAAAATCTTTTTGGTTGTTACAGGTTGCAACTTTGGAGTGACATTAACACCTGTATTGTCAATTCCCTTCCTCTTGTATTCATTAGAGCCAGTGTTCCGAAGTCTTAACAGGGCACAGATCAGATCCAGAATGTTGAGAAGGGGGGACAGCAGTATAGAGACCCAATGAGAATCCTGGCACATATATTTCAGTCTAATAAATAAAACAGTACCTTGTATTGATCCCAGCTAAGATATAAATAATTAGTGAAGAGAAGTGATGAGCACATTTTTTTCACCAGGCATAGATTCACTGTGAAATTCAGCATTTTGCCATCAGCGAATTTTTTCACAAAACTGCGGCAAAAATTCACCACTACAAAAAAATTGCCAAGAAAAAAATGTCACAGAGACAAAAAAGTCCCCATAAGAAAAAAACGCCCATTGACTTTAATGCATTTGGACAAAAAGTCCCCATAAGAAAAAAACGCCTGTTGACTTTACTGCATTTAGACACAATAGTCTCCCCATCGACTTTAATGCATTGTGACAAAAAGTCGCCGTAAGAAAAAACGCCCATTGACTTTAATGCATTTGGACAAAAAGTCGCCAAAAGATAAATGAAAAATAGCCTGCGCAAATGCACTCACGGCGCTTCGATTTCTGAAGTCGCCCGAAGTTTTCTCTTGATGCAAATTCTGGAATCAAAGCGCCGCGAGTGCCATTGCGCTGCCGTTTTATCATTATAGCAGGCAGAAGGCAGGGGGAGGGCAGTTCAGGGAGTTTGTTACCCAGCAGAAGAGGCGATTAGTCACAAGGCGACTAAATTTCCCCGAATCTGCCCGTGTGCCCCTGCCCTAATGCATTTGGACAAAAAAGTCACCATAAGAAAAAACGCCTGTTGACTTTACTGCATTTGGAAAAAATAGTCGCCCCCATTGACTTTTATGCATTTGGACAAAAAGTCGCCGTAAGAAAAACGCCCATTGAATTTAATGCATTTGGAATGAAAAGTCTCCATACAAAAAACATGGAAGCAAAACCTGGCAATTGGGTTTATTTAATGTTTAATAGACTTATGGGGGCAGATTCAAGAAATGGTCGTCGCTAGCGACAATTCCCCAGAAATCTCATCTGCAGGGACATCGCCAATTCACAACAGGCGTAAAGGACAATTCGCTAATGAACGAGACCTATCTCCAGGCGACTTTTCGTCCTTCTCCACCTTGGACCTGGCAAACTCATGTCAGTGACATCTTATCCTCTATGTCGGAAATGAATGAAAGTTGAAAAAACTCTGACGACTTTTCTTTTTTTAAGTCCGAACTATTAAACAATTTTTTAAAACTAATCTGAGGGGCATGACAATTTGAGGTGGCCACTTCAAGCATTTGCACCAATGTTACTATTAAAGACGTCCATACGACTTTTAGGTACCCGCCCTATTCAAATTAGCCTAAGCACAAGAGCGCTAGTGAAGTTTCGCTAGGCAGAAATTAACACTAATAAAAATTCGAATAAGCGTAGTGGTAACGAATTTTCACCTGGCGAAGTGACGCGGAGTGTGGCGAAGCAGTCGCTGGTGAAAATTCATCCTTTAGTGAATTTGCCCCATGGTATGAAGAAATTACAGAAAGATCCCTTATCTGGAATAACCCAAGTCCCAAACATTCTGGATAACAGGTCCCCATACCTGTATTATATACTATTTGTATAGTTGATCATCTCTTCCATGGTTCAGTTATAAAGACACAGTGGGGGGTCAGTAACTTCTAATTAACCCCATGTTCCATTCTACATTAACTTTCCTTTTTATGGGAAGTGTTTGGGGTAAATCCCTGCAGAAGCATCTGGTAAATATATAACGAGGAAATCTGCCTTTCCTGCACAGAAGTGTTGATCAGCAATATATATATATAAATAGCCGGCACAACTAGGGGAGCCACCGTCAGGGAGAGCTTTCATCCTATATTGGGAATTATGTTTGTTATATATAAGAAATGGCTGAGCAGATGTTTTCTTTGAAACTAGAACAGGCTTATTATTATTAAAGGCCAAGGTGGGAAAACTCCTGAGTATTTCTTGGCTTCTGCAACACTGACATCTTGAGGTAGAGAATTATATTACATATTAATAATGAACCAGAGAGCCCACAGCAGGCAGAATTAATGGAAATGCCACCAAGGCCGGGCCTAGGGTTGCCACCAGCCTGTTTTTTTGGAAGAGCTGCCTGGGCCCCTGCCCATTTTCATTTAAAAAAAAGGTGGCACCCCTACCCGGGCCTAGGCCGGAAGAATTTTAGGGGGCGGTACGCTGCCCAACCACACCCACATTGGTTTAGAAACACTGGAGATGCGCAGAAGATATTTCTCATAGGGTCTGCCCACTGATATCATAACCCCGCCCACTGGCATCACGGGTCCGCCCACTGCCATCACAGACACACCCACTGACGTTGGGCATCTGATTAGGGTTGCCACCTTTTTTTCCCAAAAAAGGGCAGGGGTGGGACATGGGGGGGAGAGGGCTGGTGACATTGGGGGGTGGGGTGGATGCCATCAGGGGCGGGGCTGATGACGTGGGCGGGGCTGATTGCCATGTCATTCACTTCAATGTCCTGTCCGGATTTCCTAATATGAACATTTTGAACTTCACCCTTCAGCCCTTCCAAAAACCGGGTAACCCTACATCTGCTTGCCACCTCCTTCCTCCAAAACACAAATGGTGGAGCTTAATTTAAGTCCCATGAGTTGTCCTGCAATTGGAGCAGTGGAATAAGTAAGTGGCCCTTAATATTTCCTCTGCACTCATCTATTTCACCCCTAGGGTTGCCATCTTTTAGCCCAGTGGAGACCGAGCAGGAGGCGGAGCTATGACATGGAGGTGGCGGACTGTGATGCAGAGGGGCGGGGCATGGCACAGAGGGGGCGAGGCATGGCACAGAGGGGGCGGGATATGACGCAGCAATCGGCGATTGCCCAATCGCTGTGTTAATCATAGGGAATCCTGCCCTGTTTTCCTAATCTGGGAAACCGGGCAAGCAGTTTTGACCCGGGCAGCCCTTCAAATTACCGGGCTGTCAAAACCAGTGACAATCCTATTCACCCCCCACCAAAAGGACATCTGCTTCAGGCTATCCATCCTTGGGTCATATATGTACTTTATGTTAGTTAGAATAAAACATGTCAAAACTTTCCCTTGGGTTGGAGAAATGGAGATCTAAGATGGACCTATTAGTGTCATGTATATAAAAGGGAGAAGGTCAATCACCATATGAACTATTTGATTAGTGAAGGGGCTGATAGTACAGGTGTGGCACCTGTTATCCAGAATGATTGATACTCGGGCTTTTCCAGGTAAGGGATCTCTCTGTAATTCCTCCATACCTTAAGTCTACTAAAAAAAAAAATAATTCAAACATTAAATAAATCCGTTATTTGGAAACCCGTTTTGCAGGAAGCTCTGAATTATGGGAAGGCCGTCTACCACAGACTCCATTTTATCTAAATAATCCAAATTTGATTTCCTTTTTCTGTGTAATAATAAAACAGTAGCTTGTACTTGATCCCAACTAAGATATAATGAATCCTTATTGGAAGCAGAACCAAACTATTGGGTTTATTTAATGCTAATATGATTTTCTAGTAGATTTAAGGCATGAAGAGCCTCTCTCTCTCTCTCTCTCTCTCTCTCTCTCTCTCTCTCTCTCTCTCTCTCTCTCTCTCTCTCTCTGTCTATCACCATTTACATCTATCTATCTATCTATCTATCTACTGTATCTTTGCAAAATTAAATTTATGTAAGCAAATTAGAATAATGCTCTAAAATAACCCAGATGTCTATGAACTGAGCTCTAATAAATACAATAAAGTAAATAATGAAGATGTAAAAACTCATCCTAATTAAACTTAATGTATCCAAAGCAGCATTTAATGTCTGCTAATGAGATGAATATTAGCTGGAAATAACAGCTCAATTCCCATTTCCCAAATCCTATCTATCCAAACACAATTGTAACACAAAGATACGAAATTGTTGAAATAGACCTTTGCCTCTTGCATGTGTTTCTGTTTGGGGAGAGGGGTCTGGTTTATAGTTATTTCCCAGTAGAACAGTTACACAGCCTACATATAATGTCTGAGTATCTCCATTAGTTGGATACGGTTATGCTGACAGTGCTGAAACAGTTTCTTGGCTTATTTATAAATGGTTTTCAGGAGAGCCACAGCGCCCCCTAGTTTTCTATAGAATTTACTGAAAACTGTTTCTACTGATCAAACACTTCATTATAAATGCAAAAAGTTGACCAATATGAATTTTGATTCCCAGCTCCATGTCAGACATCTTGCTGTTCTCTTACATATAAAGATAATTATGTCGTTTTTTTTCTTGATGATATTACACTGGAATCAGACATTGGGATAAAGGATAGTGATGGGCGAATTTATTCGGCAGGTGCGAATTCGCGGCGAATTTGCGCGTTTCGCCACCAGCGAATAAATTCGCAAAACGCCCGCGAAAATTCACGGCAAAAATTCGCCGGCGTCAAAAAAAAATTTGCTCGAAAAAACGGACGCCGGCGCCAAAACCGGGCGCCGGCATCAGAAACGGGCGCCGGCGTCGGAAAAACGGGCGCCGGCGTCGGAAAAACGGGCGCCGGCGTCAAAAACGAGACGCCGGCGCCGTTTCGCGAATTTTTCGCCGAATTTCTCGCGAAATTTGCGAATTTTTCGGCGAAGCGAAACGGCGCAAATTCGCCCATCACTAATAAAGGACAGACTTGTTCAGTGCTGGGAAACTGAGTATAAATCTGAGTCTGATTTATACAGATCAGCTGGGATTATCAGTTTGCATTTCATAGCAGTCACTGGCTGTGAAGATTTGGGGGAATTTTTTGGAAAAGTTTTTTTTCATGCAATATTGCTTTAAGAATGATTTTGCTGGACTACAGCTCCCAGCATGCCTCAACCTTTATTATATTTTGCATTATTCTGGGATTTGTAGTCCCCTGAGTAACAGGTGGTTGAGCAGTGCATACATTAAGTGGACTTTTCAAGGTATAGTGTTTTTTAATAATTAAAGGAGCTTATTTGAAGCAAAAGGAGGCTCACAGAAGGCTTATTATTATTATTATTATTATTGTTATCACCTACAAAATTTTTCAATAATACTATAACAAAGCTTACATAATGAAACAGAAGGAGTAGAGAGCTCTGTTCACAAACGTTTACAATCTCACATCATGAAAGTGGTCTATACATGTTCCCTTTTCTCTTGTAGCACCAGGCTTGGAAGAAGACTTATAAGAAGTAGGGATGTACCGAATCCACTATTCCTTCGTGAAAGATTCGTCCGAATGCCTAACCAAATCCAAATCCTAATTTGCATATGCAAATTAGGGACGGGAAAGGAAACAGTGGGGAAACATTTTTTTTACTTCCTTGTTTTATGACTAAAGTCACCTGATTTCCCATCCCGCCCCTAATTTGCATATGCAAATTAGGATTCAGATTAGTTTCAGCCAGGCACATAGATTTGGCCGAATCTGAATCCTGCTGAAAAAGGGCAAATCCTGGCCGAATTCCCTAACTGAATCCTGGATTTGGTTCATTCCTACATCCCTTGCAATCATGTCCAGTTATTTGTATTAAAGAAATGTTACAGCTCAACAAAAATGACACATAGGGGCAGATTTACATAGGGTTGAATATCGAGGGTTAATTAACCCTCGATATTCGACTGCCGAATGTAAATCCTTCGACTTCGAATATCGAAGTCAAAGGATTTACCGTAAATAGTTCGATCAAATGATCGAACGAAAAATCATTCGATCAAACGATTAAATCCTTCGAATTGTTCGATTCGAAGGCTTTTAATCCATCGAACAAACGATTTTTCGTCAACCTAAAAATTGTTACAAAGCCTATGGGGACCTTTTTTTTTAAAGAGACAGTACTTCGACTATCGAATAGTCGAATGGTTTTTAGTCCGAATCATTCAAGTCGAAGTCGTAGTCGAAGGTTGAAGTTGCCAATTCGATGGTTTTTTTTATTCTATAACTTCACTCAAGCTAAGAAAATGGGCCCCTAAAAAATGGTACAACAGTGGGGAAACATTTTTTTTACTTCCTTGTTTTATGACTAAAGTCACCTGATTTCCCATCCTGCCCCTAATTTGCATATGGAAATTAGGATTCAGATTCGGTTCAGCCAGGCACAAAGATTTGGCTGAATCTGAATCCTGCTGAAAAAGGGCAAATCCTGGCCGAATCCCAAACTGAATCCTGGATTTGGTACATTCCTACATACCTTGCAATCATGTCCAGTTATTTGTATTAAAGAAATGTTACAGCTCAACCAAAATGACACATAGGGGCAGATTTACATACGTTAATTAACCCTCGATATTCGACTGCCAAATGTAAATCCTTCGACTTCGAATATCGAAGTCAAAGGATTTACCGCAAATAGTTCGATCAAACGAAAAATCATTCAATCGAACGATTAAATCCTTTGAATTGTTCGATTCGAAGGATTTTAATCCATTGAATGAACGATTTTTCTTCGACCTAAAAATTGTTACAAAGCCTATGGGGACCTTTTTTTAAAGTGACAGTACTGCGACTATCGAATGGTCAAATAGTCGAACGATTTTTAGTTGAATCATTCGAGTCGAAGTCGCAGTTGAAGGTCGAAGTAGCCAATTCGATGGTCGAAGTAGCCAAAAAAATCATTCGAAATTCGACGTTTTTTTTATTCTATTCCTTCACTCGAGCTAAGTAAATGGGCCCCTAAAAAAACATATGTTTTTTGGGGAATTTTGTTGGTGCTTGCTCCTTTCTTTCCCACGTCATATCTGCATACAGAACCTTCAAAAACTCGTTATTAGAGCTGTGCTTAATTACTATAAGAAAAGCTGTAAAACACTGGCTACCAATGATTTCTCCCCACGGAGGTTAGACTGGGAACCCATTTTCAACAAAGAACTCTATCGTGGTGAGTTATATCTTCTCTATAGTGATGGGCGAAGTTCTCCCGTTTCGCTCCGATGAAAAATTAGCGAATTTCCCGCAAATAGCAAAAAATTCACTAAATATTTGTGAAAGTCGAAAATTGACGCCCATGTCAATTTCGGATGTGCGAGTTAAAGTCAATGGGTGTCCGAATAGTGTTGACGCGGGTAGATTTTGACGCAAGTGACTTTTCCGACAGGCGTCTACAAATTTTTGATGCATTCGAATTTTCAAGCGAATTTACGCCAGGTGAATTTATTCGCCCATAACTACTTCTCTATACAGAAGTAGGCAGAATAGATTTTCTTCTCTTTCATGTTGATGATTTCATGATCATTGACATACAGTAACAGTCATTTACAAGGTGCATGGCAGGGTGCAAAGTGCAAAAACTGGGGGAAAAGTGCTATGTTTTTCCAGACTTGCACCCTGCCCTATACTTTTCAGAATTAGTCCATTTTGGTGCACAGAGACTTGTGTGCCCCCATGAATACAACACCAGGGCAGGGTCAAAGTGGTCCACTAAGGTAACGGATTATTTGGGTGGACCTGCATTGGCACTGATAGGCTGAATGCATTTTAAAGAAGGGAAGGGGAGCTGGAGCATTTCAGCTGAAGGGAGTCGAGAGTTGCAACTGTATGTTGAGTGGGAGATATAGGAAAGGAATGTTTTACTGCAAATAAAGTTGGTTCCTTCTTCACTCCCCTAATTCCTCACTCTCCCTCAAAGCAATACTGGGGGAGCAGCCTCTGTATAAAGGAGAAGCTTGTAGAGCAGAATGCCCTCATATGAAAGGAAGGTGAATTTCTGATGGTAGCCCTGGAGACCAGCTGCTTATTTAACTTTCTGCCCAGAGTAGGACAGGCCTGCCTCAGTACTAGAGAAGATATTGCCTGCCTGGCAGCACTTTTTTCATGGGGTGTGGAAGCACATAGGCATCCCCTCTCTTGACTCCTACCTGTCCCCCAATGCATGGATCATTCAGACTCGCAAAGTAATGCCTTTGGACGCAGGCCCTCAACTGAGCACCTTCTTCTTACTGGCTGTCCTATTGTGGTAAAGACAGGGCTGCCTTGCACTCACCATTGATGTGTTCTACACCTACTGTTTATTGCACTTGTTCTGGTATCATAGTGAATTAACCCAGGTATGTGCTCATAAAAACAGCTTTTCCTATGTACACAGTACATATAAGTCACACACCCTGCCTAGGTATAAGCTGCACCTCTTAAAACATATTTGTTCCATCTCCAACCCTCTTACTAATCCTTTGTTTGAATATATGCCATGAAATAACTAACCAGAGAGGTACATGACAGAAAGAAGGGGTGATAACCCTGAAATAAAAGTAGAAATTAATACGGATCACTTGGGGGCCCATTTACTTAGCACGAGTGAAGGAATAGAATAAAAAAATCTTCGAATTTGGAATGATTTTTTTGGCTACATCGACCATCGAATTGGCTACTTCGACTACAACTTCGACTTCGAATTGAACGATTTGAACTAAAAATCTAAAACTTCGACCCCCTACTTCGCCACCTAAAACCTACCAAAGTGCAATGTTAGCCTATGGGGAAGGTCCCCATAGGCTTACTAATGTTTTTTAGGTTGAAGAAAAATCGTTCGATCGATGGATTAAAATCCTTCGAATCGAACGATTCGAAGGATTTAATCGTTCGAACGAACGATTTTTCGTTCGATCTAACTATTTGCGGTAAATCCTGCGATATTTGAAGTCGAAGGATTAACATTCGGCAGTTGAATATCAAGGGTTAATTAACCCTCGATATTCGACCCTATGTAAATCTGCCCCTTGGTGTGCCTGTTTATTAGACTCATTGGAGAACCACATTATTGACACTTTCCCCTGTTTCTGATCAGGGACCATTATTCTATTACCAGGGAATTTGATTTTACTTGGAGAAACCTGCTCAGCAAAGTCTAACCAAAACAGGTTCCTGGGTAAATTCCTATCCATGTACAATATTGTAAAATGTAACAATATTCCACATAAAACAGATAATAGGGTAGAAAGCAGACGTTTATGCGGTACTGTTGACGGATGAGAGAAAAGAAGAAATCATTAAAGGGACGGATGTCATACTCACACTTCAATAAATAAAGGTATGTTCATATTTTATTTACCATATCACAGCAGCTATTCTAACGAGATAAAATCAATGTGACACCAACTGATGTAAAGTGAGAGGTGCTCGGCACAGTGAGGTTTTCCTGATAAAGAAATGTCAGTTTCCTGTTATTATTAACACATGTAATGCAAACTGCCGTGCAATAACACAGTACTGAAACTAAGGGGCCGATTCACTAACTTCGAGTGAAGGATTCAAAGTAAAAAAACGTTGAATTTCGAGTAGTTTTTTGTGCTCCTCGACTATCGAATTGGCGTCAATTCGCCTGAGTAGAATGATTCGAATAGATTGAGCGCAAAAACGCTGCGACTATTCGCCATTCGATAGTCGAAGTACTGGATCGAGCGCAAAAACGCTGCAACTATTCGCACATTCGATAGTCGAAGTACTGTCTCTTTTAAAAATACTTTGACTGCCTACTTCGCCACCTAAAACCTACCGAATTGCTTTAAAAGCCTATGGAAAAGTCCCATAGGCTTGTTTTCCAAGTTTTTGATCGAATAAAAAGGCATTCGATCGAATGAAAATCCTTCGAGCGAATATTCGATCGAGCGCCTATTCGCCTGGCGAATATTTGCCATTTCGACTATTCGCCAGCGCGTAAATTCGCCCGAATTGCCTATTCAATTCTATTCGATTCTATTCCTCAGTCGAATTTCGAGGGATTTAACCCCTCGAAATTTGACCCTTGATGAATTTGCCCCTAAGAGTGATGCAGACTCAATCATTGGTCTAAGGAACGTGGCCAAACATATGTATACTACAGTATGTAATATATAATATATATGCTAAGCAGTGGGATACAAAGCACCCAAATATTATCTGTTGGTGATCACAATTATAATTAGTTGTGCCTGTGTTTGCATTATAGTAGTAATATAGAAACTATAGATGGTACTTTTTGCTTAAACAGCAACATACTTATTAAGGGGATTATTTACTATATTTTGGGGCAAAAACTCGAATTTTTCGTGCTGCAAAAAGCCTGAATCTGAAAATCCGCCATCTCAGACCTGTCGAGGTCATGTATAAGTCAATCGGAGATGTCCCTATCCCGATTTGAAGATATTTAGATTGCTTTGCACTGGGTTTAGCCCGATAATATGATAAATTTAGGGTTTTCTGGCAAAAATAATTGAGCAATTTGGGGTTTCGTCTGATTTTATCAGCTTTTTTCTCTATCTGATTTATTCAAGTTATTATTTTAATAAATAGGGCCAAATCGAACATGGGAGTTTGGTCAAGCTTTTTTAATTTTAATTATGAGATAAATTCAGATTTTAGTAACTAACCTCCTAAGTGTAGTAATAGATACCAATACCCATTGACCAGAGGTAATGTCAATCACAGGCCTGTAGTTAGGAAACTGGCAACATGGGAGCTTTTTTTTTTTTTATTGAAAAAGCAGTTGTAGCAATGTGGATAGGAGGTCCTTTAGAAATGTAGCACATGTGTGTAGCAGTATACTGAGTGAAACATGCATGTGTGATTTTGCCCACTCATTGACTCCAATGCAATTCAGCAAATTTTAACACCAGTTTGCGAATTTTGACACAGAGCCCATGGCAGATTCATTCAGTGGCGGAACTACCGGGGGAGCAGAGGGTGCAATTGGACCAGGGCCCGCACCCCCTCAGGACCCCCCATCAGCTCGCGCACTGGCGATTTCCGTCGGCATTGGCCGATTTCGATGCAGAAAAATCTGATACAGAGGGGGGTGGGGGCACGGCTGCACATCCCGCACCAGGGCCCGCCCCCCTCCAGTTACGTTACTGGATTCACTCAACACAGTCAACAAGATTAAAGTAAGGACGATTTTTTATTGGTTGCCCTAGAGCAGAAACAAGGTGCCACTAAAAAAAACATCCGTAGACTTCAATGCCACTTGCTACAAAAATGTTGAGCGCAAAAAAAATATTGCAACGAAAAAGTTTTCAAAAAAAAAAAACTTTCAGCAAAATGGGACAGATTCACTCATCATTACTCAGTAGAATTCTGAGTTCTCAATATGTTGCGATCTTAGTAAAACTCTATGGTGGCCATACAAGGACTGTAGAACAATTAGAGTATATGTTCTGATCTTTGGATGCTCACCATTTATCAGAGCTCTGTGATATAACAATATTTGTTCAAATATTCTCTTACCAGTGATTTGTAGATCGATCACAGGGGTAAGTGAGGAAATATCTCAAAAATTTTTTTTAGATGTTTTCCAGATAAAAAAAATATATTTAAAAAGACTGAATTCGTTTAATTTAGCCAAGACACCTTCTTGGTCTTTTCTTGGTTCATTATTATTGTATCCCACTGATTAAAATGTGCCTTTCCACTGAATTAATATCTTTCCCTGATTAATTCTTTCACTGTGAAATGTGAATAGAGCAGAGTAAGCGGTCATTACCAGATAATTGTATTTCTTTTGTAAAGCCATAACTGTGCATAAATTATGCATGGCTTCCAATCTATAATGCAGTTAATATGCTCAGGTCTAGCATTTTCCACACAAGCCATATCAAAATGAATCCACAAGGCTGCCCAATGGGGTCTTGTAGTTATATGGATGGTTGCTTATATAACTGAACAAGTCAGATGCTATACATATATATATACGGCTGCATCAAAGCCAGGATGGATGTAGTTTTAGGTCGGTAGGGTGCCCAAATGTCTATATGTTGATACTGAAAAATACAACAATGTAGATCAATAAGATTCAAACAGTAGAATAACTTGAGCAAATATAGGGAACTAAGCAGCTATAAAAATATAGTTCATATATTATATATGTGTGGGTATATATTTTCAATACAGGTGTGGGACCTGCTTTTAAAGGGATACTGTCATGGGAAAAAAAAAATTTTTTCTCAATTAATCAGTTAATAGTGCTGCTCCAGCAGAATTCTGCACTGTTAATTAATTTCTCAAAAGAGCAAACAGATTTTTTTATATTCTATTTTGAAATCTGACATGGGGCTAGACACATTGTCAATTTCCCAGCTGCCCCAAGTCATGTGACTTGTGCTGTGATAAATTTCAATCACTCTTTACTGCTGTACTGCAAGTTGGAGTGATATCACCCCCCTCCCTTCCCCCCCAGCAGCCAAACAACAGAACAATGGGAAGGTAACCAGATAGCAGCTCCCTAACACAAGATAACAGCTGCCTGGTAGATTTAAGGACAACACTCAATAGTAAAAATCCATGTCCCACTGAGACTCCTTCAGTTACATTGAGAAGGAAAAACAGCAGCCTGCCAGAAAGCATTTCTCTCCTAAAGTGCAGGCACAAGTCACATGACTGGGGGCAGCTGGGAAATTGACAAAATGTCTAGCCCCATGTCAGATTTCAAAATTGAATATGAAAAAATCTGTTTGCTCATTTGAGAAATGGATTTCAGTGCATAATTCTGCTGGAGTATCACTATTAACTGATGCGTTTTGAAAAAAACATGTTTTCCGATGACAGGATCCCTTTAAAGGAGAAGGAAAGCTACGGAGGCATTTTATTGCCAATAGATTAGCTGCAATAGTGCAAGCTAGAATGATATATTTATTCTGTAGAATGTTTTGCCATACCTGAGTAAAAAGCTCTAGAAACTCTCTGTTTGTTTAGAATAGGAGCTGCAGTATTAATGTGGTGTGACATCACTTCCTGCCTGAGTCTCTCCCTGCTCTGGGCTCAGATTACAGTAGAGAAGGGGGGGGGGAAGAGGAGCAAACTGAGCATGCTCTTGCCCAGGGCAATGAGGTTTAAGCTGAAGGCAGGAAGTCTGATACAGAAGCCCATGTGTACACAATAGAAGGAAAGAAATGCTGTGTTTATTTTGACAGGGGACTCAGAGCAACATTACTTTGGGGGTTTACTGGTATATTTAGATGGACCTTTCTGATAAGACTTACTTAGTTTTAACCTTTCCTTCTCCTTTAAGAATGCTTGGGTTTTCCAGATAAGGGATCTTTCTGTATTTTGGATCTCCATACCTTAAGAACACAAACAAGAAAAACCCGTGGCTCTATCCGAGTGTTAAATACTCAGCAATTCCTAATAAAAATCCGAAGCTCATCCGGTGTAAAAATTGACCTGTTTGCAAAGCCCCATTCCATCTCTAGAGGGGTCAGCTTTCTCGGCACCCTAAGCTGAATAAATCAGCTTAGGGTGAGATGCAAGTAAATCCTGAAATGAGCACGCACTCCTGGGACACACCAATTTGGATAAAATTCAATCTTTATTCCATGGATTAAAAAAAAATGTCCTAACACATTTCGTATCTAGAGATACATAATGATAGGCCTATGATTACATATCTCTAGATATGAAACGTGTTAGGACATTTTGTTTTTAATCCATGGAATAAAGATCGAATTGTATCCAAATTGGTGTGTCCCAGGAGTGCGTGCTCATTTCAGGATCTCCATACCTTAAGACTACTAAAAAAATATTTAAACCCAATAGGCTGTTTTTGTTTCCAATAAGGATTAATTATCTTTTAGTTGGGATCAAGTACAAGCTACTGTTTTATTATTATAGAGAAATAGGAAATCATTTTTTAAAATGTGGATTATTTGGATAAAAAGGAGTCGTAGGGGTATATTTATCAAAGAGTGAAGTTAATAGTGAAGTTTCGCCACTAGAGTGAAATTCCGCCACTCTCCATTCATTTCTATGGGATTTTTACTTCACTTTACTTCACTAATTTCACTCTAGTGGCGGAACTTCACTCTTTGATAAATTTACCCCTATGGGAGATAGCCATACCATAATTCGGAGCTTTCTGGATAACGCGTTTTACGATAACGGATCCTCTACCTGTATATGAGTATATAATACACAAGAGCAATGAATATCCTGTAAATTATATCCTTAATAACAGTTGTGATGTATATTTTGGGCTTTAATAAATCTCCTTTTGGACACAATTGCGACTAACAGGTGTGCATCCGAATTTCTTTGCGATTATCCCACTGACCCCTATGCGAGGGAAGGGTCTTCCGGATAAGCACCCAACACTTACAAGTGTTTTACTTAGGATTGGGTCGAGCGCTCCATGTTTGTGCATATTAACAGTGCTTAGTGATGTCATTGGTTATAATCGGAGATTAGTGATGTAATTTCTGTCACATGACTCACGTAAACGTATGTTTAATGTATTATAATGAATAAAGTACCCCCTGCTGCAAAATATGAGGATATGAGGATATTAGAAGTCACCTCAAAGTTCCATGAACTGTATAAAAACATTCGGCCTTCGGTCATGGAACTCCTCGGTGACCTATAATATCCTTATATTTTACAAGAGGGGGTACTATATTCACTATTTATATTCTAAATACTTTTATTGCCTGAGTTGTGAATGCTCTTATGGGTCACTTGTATTAGCGTAGCAGCCAGATAGAGAGCATGGAGCACATTTCCTCTATAACCTGTGCACTCTCGTCTCTGTTTCCTGCAAAAAAAAGTGTATTTCTAACTGTGCAGGGAAAGATGTGAGATCTGATGTATGTTTCTAGCACAGCAGATCTGCGGCTGATATCGGTAAGTAAAACCTGGGCAGTGAGATAAGATTTTGTTTTAAAAATCCACAGGGAGTTGTCATTTTCTGGACAGTAAATATAAGGGCAAAGGGGACATTTTGGTTCTCTCTGGCAATTCTAAAAGCATCAACTAAAGAAACTGCCTTTTCTTTTATAAATAAAACATTTTATTTTGATGATGATGATGGTTATTCACGATCAGGTAGGGCTCATTTCACATTGTCTGCTGACGTTATTTTGTACAGAGACACAACCGTACTGTATTTTTCAAGTTTATTGATTTAAAATCTGGAGTTCTCTTTATTGTACCCATGCTAGAGGCATTTGGATTCTATTAAAGAAAAGTTGGGGCTCCCTGGTCATGTTTGGACACTTCTCAGCTGAAAAACAGTGAATATTACTGGTATGCTATGGGACTACAGGATGCTTCAAATTGTTAAATTGTGGTTCGCCTTTTCATTTAGGGGCCAATTCGTTAACTTCGAGTGAAGGGTTCGAAGTAAAAAAACTTCGAATTTCGAAGTGTTTTTTGGGCTACTTCGACTATCGAATGGGCTACTTCGACCTTCGACTACGACTTCGACTTCGAATCGAAGGATTCAAACTAAAAATCGTTCGACTATTCGACCATTCGATAGTCGAAGTACTGTCTCTTTATGAAAAAACTTCGACCCCCTAGATCGCCTAGGGAAGGTCCCCATAGGCTTGGCTAATTTTTTTGGTCGAATTATAATCCTTTGATCGTTGGATTAAAATCCTTCGAATCGTTCGGTTCGAAGGATTTAATCGTTCGATCGCAGTTTTTGCGCAAAATCCTTCGACTTCGGTATTCAAAGTTGAAGGATTTTCATTCCCAGTTGAATATCGAGGGTTAATTAACCCTCGATATTCGCCCATTGATACATCTGCCCCTAACTGTTAACATGTCATAGGATAATTCGAAACAAGTTTTCAATGAATTGTCCTACATTTTTCCTAGAACATTCCAACATATTATCCATGGTTAATGCAAGCTTGGCACCGTAGTTCAGGAACATCAGTGATTTTTATTGCAACACTGGTCAAAAAACTTTTGCTAAGCTCTCCAGAGCCAGCACTCATTGGGTACAGACACATAGATGGCTTTCATACCCATACCCAAGTTATTTTTTATGACTTATTCAATAGAGAAAGGCTCTTTTCAGGGGAATGTAATAAAAGTCGGTAATGGAAAAACTATTCACAAAGTGAAAAGTTATGCCTTTGCACAAACTAATTTTGCTTTGCGCAGATTTATTATCGCTTTTGTGAACCCGGAAACTGTTTAGCGGTAGAACGTTTGTGAATTGTATAGTTTGCGCCAATGCGCAGTGAATGTAATAAAACTTCTTACCGAAAAAGTCGTTATGTTTGCTCCAAAAGATTACGACACCTTCAGGCACTTCTAAAGAGTGAGCAATTAAAATTTGCAGTGCAAATAACAGTTTAAGGAACAATATTACCTTGCGAGATGTGGATTTTTATTCTTATTGGCGCAAATTTTTTTGCTTTTTGCGACTTTTATTACATTCCCCCCGAAACATCTCCAATGTTCCTGTGTTTACCATCCCCAATTCTGAGCAGGATCAGGCTACTAACATTATGTTTTATTTCAAGTTCAAGAGTTGATAATATCTACTACAGGCATTCTTCCTTTACATTTATGGAGTTTTTAAATCACCTGGGCCACCTATTCCCTACTTTTAGGGGGTTATTTACTAAACTTCAAATGCAAAAATCATGTGATTTTTTTTAATAAAGTCAGACTTTTAAAAAAAATCAGGAATTTTTTGGAATTTATTCAACCCCAAGTATGGGAAAAGTCAGAATCTGAAAATTAGGCATCTCAGACCTGTCTCAGACCTTGCATACCTTGCATATAAGTCAATGGAAGAAGTCCCAATGATTTTTTGATCTGCGCTGGGTTTTTGGCAATACCCCGACGTTTTCTGAGTTTTCGGGCAAAAATCTGAGTTTTCGGATGAAAAATCAGAAACAATCTGGAAAATCTGGTTTTTCACGATTTTTCCAGATTTTTTCCAGCAAACAAAATTTTCGGGAAAGTGTATTAATAAATAAACCCAAAAAACCTGTTTTTTTCAGAAAATATTGAGATAAATTCGAGCTTTGATAAATAACCCCCTTAATGTTCATATTAGTAGTGATAGGTGAATTTCTACCGAAAAAACATGAAATCGGAAAGTTTCACGAAAAAATCGAAAAAATCAGACATTTTCACCAAAACATTTTGAAAATCTGACATTTTCTTGAAAAATCGTGAAAATTGTAAATTGCCGCCCGTGACCAAGCTGACACTGGCACTAAAGTCAATGGGCGTCCGAATAGTGTTGACGTGCGCTGATTTTGACGCAATCGACTTTTCGGATGCGCGTCCAAAAAAACCCTGGCGAAATTTATGGGGAGATTCGCAAATTTATTCGCCACCGGAAAATATGAATTTGTGCCAGGCGAATTTATTTGCCCATCACTACATATTACTACCTTGACAGCTCTTTGACTTTCAGTATCTTCAATTCCCTGAGTCCCAGTAGAATTTCCCAGTAGGTTCTGAGCAGCACAAGCCATTAGTTTGTAACAGGAGAACAGGGGGTATTGCAGTCAGGAACACTATGGTAGAAGGGTGCTAAGAGATAAAGGGGGAGATTTACAAAAGGGCGAAGTGGCTAACGCTGGCGAAATTTCGGCACTTCGCCGATTTACTAATGGGCACTGGCGTAATTACACTAGCGAAGGAGATAGACTCTAGTACAACTTCACTCTAATGCGAGGCGTATTTTTGCTCTGGCGTAAGAGCGTTACCACGCAAATTCACTAAGTTTTTGTTTTTACTGAATGTTACCTCTATCGCCAGACTTGCCTTTGCCACCTCAGACCAGGCGAAGTGCAATAGAGTAGATAGGACTTGGTCCAAAAAAAGTTGAATTTTTTTCTAAGTCCCAAAAAACGCTGGCGTCTTTTCCTTTTTACATTTTTTTTGGGGTACCCTCCTTCCCCCCCTACATTTCCTAACATATGACACATAAACTATACACTGGGCTCATGTGTAGGGCAATATAACAACTTTATTTTATTATATTAATGTTCCCTGGGCTTGTGTAGTGTAATGTATTTGCTGCAACATATACGTCCATTGTACTTTAACTTCCCGTCGTATGCAAATTATCGAATGCTAACGCAACTTCTCTATGTCTGCCGTAGTAACGCTAGCGTAACTTCTCCGGCGTTCGGCGCCGGTGACAAAACTTTGCAATTAGTGAATTAGCGTTGTCTGTGCGGAGTTGCACCTGGCGAAGTGTGGCGAAGGCGGCTAAGGCGGTGAAGGCGGCGAAGGCGACGAAGCCGCACTGGCCACTGAATTTCCCCCAAAGTGTTTTTGCTGGTTACAAAGGGGATGAGGCTTGCTTGAAAATGGGCAGAGTTTGGATCAATAGTGGGTGGAATTTTGGCATGCTTGGTGTGAATAAGGCATACGCTCGTATGTAGGTAGATAATTATTTCCTTTGGTTCTCCATTTTACATATTGGAAGTGCCCTGTGCCTAGATAACCATTGGCTCCTTGGAGGAGGGTCCTACTAACTTAAAGTATGGTGGGGTCCCTTGATTTCTAATGTTGACTTTGCACCCATCTCTGAGTCTAACGACTTGGCATAAAGGAAACAACACAGCAAAAGTCAAGTGATAAAGGTATGTCCCATATTCATTATAAGAGGGATTCTTGGTACACCCTTTGTTTTATGCTCGGAAACCTGATAACGGAGCTTTCCGTAGTTTGGATCTCTATACCATCAGTCTACTTGAAAAATATTTAAACTTTAAATAAACTGAGTAGCATTGTTTGGGCTCCAATAAGGATTAATTCTATCTTAGTTGGGCTCAAGTACAAGCGACTGTTTTATTATTACACAGAAAAAGGAAATCACTTTTAAAATTTGAATTCTTTGATTGAAATGGAATCTATTGGCATCGACCTTCCTGTAATTCAGAGCTTCTAGATAATGGGTTTAGGGATAACAGATCCAATAGCTGAATATATAAGCAAACACAATATATAAAAAGCAAACACATTAGTAAATACTTAAATATGAACAATTCATTTGCCTCGAAAAGAGGAAAAGCTCATCTTTGAAGCGTCATTGTGCACAAACCCCTCTGTTCATTTTCATAGCACTTCCTGTGAGACCAAAAACCGCAAATGATAGCGCAGTGGTTACAGGAAAAAAAAACTTTTTCTGTGGTTTTTCACCAAAGGTTTTGTGCATATCAGTTATATAGTGACTGCTGATTTTGTGACTTCCTTTTTGCACATCTAGCTAGAGATGGTGAAACTTGGTATAAACCCCAGTGGTTCAAGAGTCAGTTGTTACTTATATTCAGACTCTCTTCTATTTATCCTCCAGTCTGTCATTCAATCCCCTTCTGGGTTGCTAAGGTACATTGGACCCTAGTAACAAGTAGCTGCTTCAACAAAAAGTTAAATAATTGAAAAAAAAAACTATTAAAAAAATTGCTAATTGTCCCAGAATATAACTGCCTTCTTTCTAAAATTGTAAGGCAAAGTAGTCCTTTCAGTGAAAGTAAACCAGTTATTATTAATTTAAAGTTCACCTTTAAATTAACTTTAGTACAGGTATGGGACCAGTTATCCAGAATGCTGGATTTTTCCAGATAATGGATCTTTCCGTAATTTGGGTCTTCATGCCTTAAGTCTACTAGAAATTCATTTAAACATTAAATAAACCCAATAGGCCGGTTTTGCTTCCAATAAGGATTAATTATATCTTAGTTGGGATCAAGTACAAACTACTGTTTTATTATTACAGAGAAAAGGAAATCGTTTTTAAAAATTTGGATTATTTGGATAAAATGGAGTTTATGGGAGCCATTCCGTAATTCGGAGCTTTCTGGATATCGGGTTTCCGGATAAGGGATCCTATACCTGTATGTCATAGAATGGTTAATTCTAAGCAACTTTTCAACTGATATTTATTATTTATGTTTTATATTTGTTTAATGATTTGCAGCTTTCACATGGGGGGACCCCATCTAAAAACAAATGCTCTGTAAGGCTACAAATGTATTGTTATTGCTGCTTTTTATTGACTCATCTTTCTATTCAGGCCTCTCCTATGCATAATCCAATCTCTTATTCAAATCAGTGCATTGTTGCATGCATGGGCCTGAAATTGCAAACTGGAGAGCTGCTGAATAAAAAGCGAAATAAAACCACAAATAATAAAAAATGAAAACCAATTGCAAATTGTCTAATTATATCACTTTCTACATCATACTAACAGTTACCTCAAAGGTGAACAACCCCTTTTACAATTTCCTCTTTGGATTATTTCCTATTTTTGGGTTGGACTCAGGATCCTGGTCAGTTAAGGAATGGGATGGGCGAATTTTTTCGCCTTGTTTCGCCACAAAAATGACGCCCATAGACGTGTATGGCGTTGTGCATCAAAAACATTTTTTTGAAGCCCATAGACATTAATGGGTGTCGGCAACATTTCTCTGACGGCGGATTTTTGACGAAACGGGTCAAATTCACCCATCCCTAACTAGATTAGGGTTTTGTCTGATTTGGGCATTCTACAAAAAATGCCAGCGAGAATGCAACTTCCACTCCCCACTTCCCCTCTATTATTGGATGTGGGTGGCACAAGGCTGGGATAGTTTGGAGTGCTGATGTTTGCAACTGATTTCAGCCTATCAGAGTCACACACAACTCCTATAGCAGAATGCAGATGGGATATATTGGACACCAACTGGGAACCAAAAAGGGAGTCAAACCAGGACATTGGGGAGGTGGAAATTGATGATGATTTATAACGAGTAAACCCAATTGGACAATTGGTTGCCTCTTCTTATCAAATTTGGATGATTTGAGCTGCAGATATTAAAATAGACAATGCCGCTTCTGCCATGAGGCAAGGTGAGAATCTTGCGCAGGGTCGGACTGGTGGGCCCGGGCCCACTGGGGCTTTTGTCTTTGGGGTAAACTCGTAAACTTTGCAAAGTGTGACCAGGTCAGGAGGAGGCATTTTGGGGCAGCAGGGAAGGGGAGCAAGTCAGGGCTGGTGGGGCCCTCAAGTGCCAGGGCCTACCAGGTTTTTTCCCGGTGCCCGTCGGTCCAGTCCAACCCTGCTCCAACTCCAACCCAGTCCAACTACTTTTGTTCTCACTGGGGCTCATGACAATATACAAAAAAATATATTTGTTAATTATGACTTGAAACTCTGGAGAGAAATATATACAATTTTTATGCTGTTATGAAGCAGGGCTAGCTGTGCCATGAACTAAGAGCTTTGTATAATGGCTATAAAATGTGTCACCTACTACAGGTAGGGGATCCATTATACAGAAACCTGTTATGCTAAGTCTTATCCTAATAAAAGGAAGGCCGTGTCCCATAAACTTTTTTTTATCCAAATAATCCTTATTTTTAAAAATGATTTCCCTTTTCTCTGTAATAATAAAACAGTAGCTTGTACTTGATCCCAACTAAGATATAATTAATCCTTATTGGAATTAACCAGCCTATTGGGTTTATTTCATGTTTAAATATTTTTCTAGTACATTTAGGGGGTTATTCACTAAAATCCAAATTTATCACATATTTTATTTAAAAAAGAAAACTCCACCGGCCGGGGTTATACCAGAGAGCACCACGGAACGCTCCTCTTCCAGCTTCTTCTTTCTTTGTGCGGCCGAACTTTAACTAGAAAGTCAGCTTTTTCATTCTACGGTGCATGCATCTACCCCGGGAAATTAGAATATCGAATAAGCTGGAAGAGAAATGCTCTGTGGTGCTCACTGGAATAACCCAGGGCTGGTACAGTTTTCTGCTGATAGGAGCACCGGACAGGGGTTTCATGTAAGTAAATACAATTGGCACCCCCAAGTGCTAAACGACTTTCCTTCTCCTTTAATGGCCTCAATAACTTTTTTAATTCTTCCTGTTTGCTTTATTTGCTTTATTTTCCCATGCTTCTGTTATAACAGGACTTTGTCATAGATTTCATACACTCGTCAAACTTGATTGCTCTCTTTGTCTTTAGTGACAATCCTCCTTATGTCCACTCTTCGTCTTACTGAGGTAGTTAGAATAAGAGAATAGAATAATAATAGAATATTAAGGCATGTCCTGAACATATATAAAAAAAGAACAGGAACGGTACAATTAAACACACCATTCTACCTGATTGTCTTTCTTGTCTAGGTGTCATCTACACATGATGTCTCTCAACAATCTGAATATCTTTCTCTTCGTACAAGGTAAAATATACATTTCTGTATAAATATTTACTTTGTTATTGTGGATCTTCCATTTCTGCAATGCCTTCATTATACAGCGGTGATAAACTGTAACAGTTATTCTTTTAACCAGTCTAGTGATGTTATTGGAGATCTACGATGTGTACTAAAGACAAAACCAATATAAAGTGTTTTGGGGAAAACCATTACATAAAATGAAAGCTCTGCTAGTACAAATTGCTAGATTTTTTTATTAAATTATAGAATAGTGATGAGCGAAATGTTTTGCCCCAAAAATGACTCCCATAGACTTTAATGGGTGTCGCACACATAGGGGCAAATTCACTAAGATGCAAAGTTGCGCCAGGCGCAACTTTGCCGCACTTCGCCGCACTTCGCCAGGCGTAGTTTCGCCAGGGCTCCGCAAATTCACTAAAATCCGAAGTTGCGCACAGGGGTAGCATAAGGTTGCGAAGTTGCGCTAGCGTTGATTCGCTATATAAAGCGAAGTTACGCTAGCGAAGGCTAATTTGCATACGGCGCGAAATTCAAATTTCAATGGAGGAACACGTATCTGCACTGCAAATGCCTAGAAAACCTTCAAATCTGCAAATAAAAATTTTATTTTGCCCTACACATGTGCCCACTGTCTAGGTAAGTTGCCATGAGTCAGGAAATGTAGGGGGGAGGAAGGGGAGCCCCAAAAAATTTTCGATCTTTTTCAGCCTATCAGCCATCATGTAGAAAACACGCCAGCGTTTTTTTGGGACTTAGAAAAAAAATTTACTTTTTTTGAAACAATCCCTATCTACTCTATTGCGCTTCGCCAGGTCTGAGGTGGCGAAGGAAGTCTAGCGTAAAAGGTAGCATTCAGTACACTGCGCAAGTTAGTGAATTTGCGTAGTTACGTCGCTAGCGAAACTTCGCCTGGCGTAAGGTTGCGAAGTAACACTAGCGAAACTACGCCAGCGTTCGTTAGTGAATTTGCGCAGTAGCGAAAATGCCAAACGCTAGCGAATTAACGCTAGCGTTCGGCGCTTCGCATCTTAGTGAATTTGCCCCATAGACTTCAATGCAAATTTTTCGCAGTTCCACTATTTTTGGCGAAGCAAAACGGGTCAGGTTCACCAGTCACTAGAACTCAAGTGGCCAGTGCTTATCATGTATCTAAAGACAAATAGCAGGGTCTGATTTAGGGTTGTCACCTTTTAAAAACTGCTTTACTGGCCTACAGGGGGTACAGGTATGACAAAGGGGCAGTGATATCATAGGGGTAGGGTGATAATAAAAGGGGTGGAGTTATGACCACACCATGTCACAGAGGATTGGGGAAAAGAAAAAGGGTATGTTTTTACTAGATTCTAGGAAGATCACAGCCTCAAGGTTGCAGACCAGGTGCTGAAATTTAGTGTATTACAAATTTACCGGCCCCTACTTGGCAGGTATTTTATTGGCCAAGTGGCAACCCTAGTCAGATTTGAAGCAAAATATGCAGCCACGTATACTCATAATGGGATTTTGGGCAAATCTTTGATGGTGAAAGACCTGGGAGTACTTGTGGATAAATTGTTGGCTCCAACAAACAATGGCAGTCAGCAGCAAGAAGGCCCAACATGGTGTTGTTCTTCACACTCACATACGCACTGATTTCCACTGGAGTGCTGGGGATTAGTTATGCAGGAGATTTAAAGAGCTTTCATATCTCTGGGTGTCTCCAGTAGCATGTTGACCCTAAAATCTTGCAACCATTTGTGGCCTTCCCACAAATCTGGGCCTGGGTCGGAAGGGTTCACAATGGCCAGGGAGCGATGGAAGAGGGCAGGTGGGGGTGAAATGGCAGTGGACAGGCAGGGATCAGGTCAGGGTTGGCAGGGCCCATGAGGGTCAGGCCCACCAGGTTTTTCCAGTGTCCCATCTGACCCTGGTAAATACAATTTGCTACCAAGTTATCCGTTCCTACAACTGGTGCAGTGTTTGATTCTGTCATATCATTGTCCCCACCATCGCTTCTCTAGTTCATCAGTTCTATTCTTATAGGTGTCTTTACCATTGCCAAATGTACAGATTGGAAAATTACCATCCCAAGGAATCTCTCTACAGTCACTGGGACTTGTGTGGAAATCCCTTGTAAATTCTCACATCCGAGACTCCCCAACCCTTTAGCAGCCGTTACATTAACTTGGCTGCAAGTCAAAGAGGACAGAGTACCAAATCAGGAAATAATATTTCACATGAGCAACCTCAGCTACAATACAAGAACCTCGCTGATTGGGAATGTGGCTTTGAAAGAATGTTCAATAGGGATAAGAGATTTAACCAAGGAGGACACGGCATCCTACAATTTAAAGGTAGAGATTGAAGGCTACAAGAACTACACATACTCTTCGTCATTTAACTTGCAAGTAAAAGGTAAGAAATAGAAAGGAAGGGAGGGAGGGAGTTATCTGTAAATGAATGGTTTGCACTCATTTTGTTTTCAGTAAATGTATGTAGGGAAGACCTTTAAGCACAACCTTTATTCAAGTCTTTGATATGCCAAGGAATCATGGAGATAAATGGAGGAGAGCAATTCCGCACACCAGGACGTTAGTTAAAATCAAAAATCTTTATTTAGCCATGTTAAAAGTACACGCTGTGTCTTAGCTTGACGCGTTTCGGGCTCAGCTGCCCTTAATCATAAGCATAAAGAAAAAAGTAAGAATCTCAACTTAAATAGCTAATGCCCACAGTGACTCCTGGTGGTCAAGGCAGGGTAATAAGTTACAAAACATTTAAAAAGTATCCATTAAGTGCAACATAGTACAATTGTGATACATATAAGAGATACATTATGATTAGCCACTCAAATTACTCAAGTAAAATAGGAAATATCAAATCTAGTGTTTAATCCCTCTGGATTGCGTGTATGTAGGGTTAGAATCCAAAAAACTTTCACGATTGTTTAATAAGAGAAGTGGATCGCCACCCCTTATGGGCATAGGTACTCTTTCTATTATTTTCACTCCCAGGTCCTGCGTGCCGCGTTTGCTACAAAGTTTGAAGTGTTTGCCAATAGGGGATTTTGTATCCCCTTTCTCTATGGCAAGTAAATGTTCCCTTATTCTATCTTTAAGGGGGCGAATTGTGCGTCCAACATATTGTTTCTTGCAGGACTTACACTCCAACAAGTATATAACCCTGTTACTACAGCAATTATTGTAAGTTGAATTACTGAAAACTTTTCCTGTGATGTTTGATTTAAAATTTGTGCTTATGGAAATAACCAGACACGTTTTACAGGGATATTTTCCACATTTATATGTACCCTTTGTTGTTAACCAAGTGTTGGCCAAAGGGGAATCTCGGTTACTAACCATGCTCGGCGAAAGCCTATTCCCCAAGGTGGGAGATCGTCTCGAAATCATTTTGATTTGGTCATCATTAAGTATTTTCTTCATAATGGGATCATTAAAAAGAACCGGAATACGTCTGCGTACAATCTTGCATATCTCATTGTATTCCATACTGTATTGTGTACTAAAATAAATAGGAACTTTGTTATTATTTTTAGATAATGGGGTGTTATTAACCTCAATTCTCAATTCTTCGTTTGGATTTTTATCAATATTGCGTTTGCTTTTGTTTCCATTTTTATTATTGTCACTTTTCTTAAAAAGGAGGTTTTCTCTATCCCTGCTTCGGGCCTTCTGATAGGCTATTTCCACCAAATTAGCAGAATAGCCTCTATTTATTAGTTTTTGCTTAAGTGTTATAGATTGTTCATCAAAAAATTGAAGTGTTGAACAGTTCCGTCTAAAGCGTAGAAATTGACTAAAGGGAATGCTGGTCTTTGTATGGTTGGGATGACAACTGTCAGCCCTAAGGATAGTGTTACCTGCTGTGGGTTTAGTGTAGACCTTGGAGTCAATTTCACCAGTATCAGGAGATCCAATTAATAAAGTATCCAAAAATTCAATTTGAGTAGAATTTTGGTTCATAGTGAAAATCAAGTTGAAAGTATTGGCGTTAAGATATTCTAAGAACATGGTAAGTCTAATAGAGGACCCACACCAAATGAATATGAGGTCGTCTATATAGCGACCATACCAAACAATGGAATCGCTGAAAGGGTTACTGTCGCCAAAAACATGGATTCTTTCCCACCAACCCATGTATAAATTCGCATAGGAAGGTGAGAAAGCAGCACCCATCGCCGCTCCTCGTCTCTGGAGATAGTAAGACCCGTCAAAGTAAAAGTAATTATGGGTTAACAAAAACTCCAAGGCCATGGTCAGAAAATTTACACAATCCTGGGAATATAATTCTGATTTGGCAAGAATATAATTAATGCTATCGAGCCCTTTATCATGGGGAATGGACGAATATAGTGATTGAACATCCATAGTGACCCATGTAAAATCATCAGACCATTTTATGTCTTTGAGAATCGATAGCAAATGACCAGTGTCTTTAAGATAAGATTTCAAATTTTTTACAATGGGCTGGAAGCATTTATCAAGCCAAATGGAGAGGCCTTCATTAAGAGAACCAATACTGGAGACAATGGGTCTACCCTGTGGGCGGGTTATAGACTTGTGAATTTTGGGTAGATGATGAAAAATTGGGGTAATGGGAAAGTCTCGAATAAGGAAA
Source organism: Xenopus laevis (assembly GCF_017654675.1). NCBI lineage: Eukaryota > Metazoa > Chordata > Amphibia > Anura > Pipidae > Xenopus > Xenopus laevis. The sequence goes on along the minus strand of NC_054383.1, from coordinate 129,312,153 downwards.
GGTATATCTCTAGTATTAATCACTCCCATTGATGTTCCAAATCTAATTAAAGCAACAAGCTCGGAGTGAAAACCTTCAATTGGATTTTTTGGTAACTTCAAGTATGTATCACAATCCGAAAGTTGGCGTATCGCCTCTGAAATATAATCGGCAGTATTTAATATCACCACAGCCCCTCCCTTATCTGCTTGGCGTATGGTGATATTAGAATTTTCATGAAGTTGTTTTAGTATAAATTTGTCTTGGGAACTGAAATTGGTCGTCCCATTTCTATTATTAACTTTAAATTTAGATAGTTTCCACAGATCTTGTTCAATAAGGTCTTGGAAAACATCCATTGAAGGACAGCGTGAATTGATGGGATAAAAAGTACTATTTGGTTTTAGACCCAAAAATATTTGTTTAACAGGCTCCTTGTTGGTAAAATTCCCTTCAGACATTAAGTCTTCCAAATTTTGGAGACCCTTCAAGTCAGAAAAATAAGAAAAATTTACATCATATTGTTTCGTTTCAGAAACATTGTCAAATACCTCAAGAGGATCAGAAGTTAAATCAGCATTAGTTTCCTGAATAGTATCAAAATTATTTGGCTGTAAATTATCAGGAGAATCATCAAAAAAATGCCTACGTAAAGTCAATTTCCTTACCAATCGGTTTACATCAATCAATGTGTTAAAGATATTGAAATGGCAGTCCGGAGCAAAAGATAAGCCCCTACTCAGAATGTCCCGTTGTCGAACTGAAAGGGGAAAAGAAGAGAGATTAACTACATTTAATATTTCCTCCCCCTCGTGGGGCGAACATCCCGTAGTTGATATCGCATTTCTCCTGTGCTTCTTGCCCCCTCTTCTTGTCTTCCCTGATGGTATATGGGTCGCTTCCATTTGGATTTCTTTTTTCCCCCATCCGTAGTTGTCCGCCCTTGGATCTGGGATCCGTAGTTTTTTGGATTTCTGGGATCAGGTGTACTTATAGCAAAGTCTGCTGACGGACTCCGTCGATTTTCCTGCAATGAAAAAGGCTCCAAATCTGCTACCCCATATGAGGCATCATCGTCCGAGCCACTTGAAAAAGAAACATTTTTGGAATTGTTACGGTTTCTTAAAATTGATTTTGGTCTGCGCCAAACATAGACAGAGTCATTGTCATAATCCTGTTTGTCTCGCAAGAATTTGCGTTTTTTCTTTTCACTGATTGATTTTTCTAATGTATCAAGATAATGCTTTAAATCCTTGTCCAATTGGATAAAGGAGACATTCTTATCACAGGATGATAAATCAGTTTGTTTCGATTTAATATCTTCCCGTAAATCAATTAGTACATCTTTCTTGTAATCAATGATTAGAGACATTAATTCAAAGGAACATTTGCTCAAAACACTATTCCATTTCGCAACAAAGTCATTGTCACCTCTGGCAAACATGGGGAATTTTTTTATACGAAGCCCTCTAGGGATTCTTGAAACCCCAATATATTTTTCCAGTGTGGCTATATCCCAACATAGGAAAGCCTCCTGGGACAACAGTTTTTCCAATGCTTTAAAATTCGTAGAAATTAGCATGGATGGATCATCCTGAGTGTAAATTTCTGAGAAAACAGTTTCAATTAATGACAGATTGCTTGTGCGATCCACAACATCCCGTAAAGCATAAATATCTTTGGAAGCCGGGTCAGATAGAGCCGGTAACCTCTTCTGAGACATGGTGTTAATTCAAATATTTAAAGCCGGCAATTGACAATCAGTAAAATGCCTTTCAGAAAGGACATATAGTCGCGTCCAATCTTGTTTTTCGTTATGCGGGTCGAGCAGGTATCAAAAATGGGACAAAGTTCATAACATTTGAAAGAGCGAGAACCGCTCCGACTCACCGCAAGTTGATTTTGAGATAGCCGGCATGAATCCAAGGTTGGGTGCTGGAAGTTCGGCGTCCCACGCCGTGAACAATGGAGATAAATGGAGGAGAGCAATTCCGCACACCAGGACGTTAGTTAAAATCAAAAATCTTTATTTAGCCATGTTAAAAGTACACGCTGTGTCTTAGCTTGACGCGTTTCGGGCTCAACTGCCCTTAATCATAAGCATAAAGAAAAAAGTAAGAATCTCAACTTAAATAGCTAATGCCCACAGTGACTCCTGGTGGTCAAGGCAGGGTAATAAGTTACAAAACATTTAAAAAGTATCCATTAAGTGCAACATAGTACAATTGTGATACATATAAGAGATACATTATGATTAGCCACTCAAATTACTCAAGTAAAATAGGAAATATCAAATCTAGTGTTTAATCCCTCTGGATTGCGTGTATGTAGGGTTAGAATCCAAAAAACTTCACGATTGTTTAATAAGAGAAGTGGATCGCCACCCCTTATGGGCATAGGTACTCTTTCTATTATTTTCACTCCCAGGTCCTGCGTGCCGCGTTTGCTACAAAGTTTGAAGTGTTTGCCAATAGGGGATTTTGTATCCCCTTTCTCTATGGCAAGTAAATGTTCCCTTATTCTATCTTTAAGGGGGCGAATTGTGCGTCCAACATATTGTTTCTTGCAGGACTTACACTCCAACAAGTATATAACCCTGTTACTACAGCAATTATTGTAAGTTGAATTACTGAAAACTTTTCCTGTGATGTTTGATTTAAAATTTGTGCTTATGGAAATAACCAGACACGTTTTACAGGGATATTTTCCACATTTATATGTACCCTTTGTTGTTAACCAAGTGTTGGCCAAAGGGGAATCTCGGTTACTAACCATGCTCGGCGAAAGCCTATTCCCCAAGGTGGGAGATCGTCTCGAAATCATTTTGATTTGGTCATCATTAAGTATTTTCTTCATAATGGGATCACGCCTCATATGGGGTAGCAGATTTGGAGCCTTTTTCATTGCAGGAAAATCGACGGAGTCCGTCAGCAGACTTTGCTATAAGTACACCTGATCCCAGAAATCCAAAAAACTACGGATCCCAGATCCAAGGGCGGACAACTACGGATGGGGGAAAAAAGAAATCCAAATGGAAGCGACCCATATACCATCAGGGAAGACAAGAAGAGGGGGCAAGAAGCACAGGAGAAATGCGATATCAACTACGGGATGTTCGCCCCACGAGGGGGAGGAAATATTAAATGTAGTTAATCTCTCTTCTTTTCCCCTTTCAGTTCGACAACGGGACATTCTGAGTAGGGGCTTATCTTTTGCTCCGGACTGCCATTTCAATATCTTTAACACATTGATTGATGTAAACCGATTGGTAAGGAAATTGACTTTACGTAGGCATTTTTTTGATGATTCTCCTGATAATTTACAGCCAAATAATTTTGATACTATTCAGGAAACTAATGCTGATTTAACTTCTGATCCTCTTGAGGTATTTGACAATGTTTCTGAAACGAAACAATATGATGTAAATTTTTCTTATTTTTCTGACTTGAAGGGTCTCCAAAATTTGGAAGACTTAATGTCTGAAGGGAATTTTACCAACAAGGAGCCTGTTAAACAAATATTTTTGGGTCTAAAACCAAATAGTACTTTTTATCCCATCAATTCACGCTGTCCTTCAATGGATGTTTTCCAAGACCTTATTGAACAAGATCTGTGGAAACTATCTAAATTTAAAGTTAATAATAGAAATGGGACGACCAATTTCAGTTCCCAAGACAAATTTATACTAAAACAACTTCATGAAAATTCTAATATCACCATACGCCAAGCAGATAAGGGAGGGGCTGTGGTGATATTAAATACTGCCGATTATATTTCAGAGGCGATACGCCAACTTTCGGATTGTGATACATACTTGAAGTTACCAAAAAATCCAATTGAAGGTTTTCACTCCGAGCTTGTTGCTTTAATTAGATTTGGAACATCAATGGGAGTGATTAATACTAGAGATATACCTTTCCTTATTCGAGACTTTCCCATTACCCCAATTTTTCATCATCTACCCAAAATTCACAAGTCTATAACCCGCCCACAGGGTAGACCCATTGTCTCCAGTATTGGTTCTCTTAATGAAGGCCTCTCCATTTGGCTTGATAAATGCTTCCAGCCCATTGTAAAAAATTTGAAATCTTATCTTAAAGACACTGGTCATTTGCTATCGATTCTCAAAGACATAAAATGGTCTGATGATTTTACATGGGTCACTATGGATGTTCAATCACTATATTCGTCCATTCCCCATGATAAAGGGCTCGATAGCATTAATTATATTCTTGCCAAATCAGAATTATATTCCCAGGATTGTGTAAATTTTCTGACCATGGCCTTGGAGTTTTTGTTAACCCATAATTACTTTTACTTTGACGGGTCTTACTATCTCCAGAGACGAGGAGCGGCGATGGGTGCTGCTTTCTCACCTTCCTATGCGAATTTATACATGGGTTGGTGGGAAAGAATCCATGTTTTTGGCGACAGTAACCCTTTCAGCGATTCCATTGTTTGGTATGGTCGCTATATAGACGACCTCATATTCATTTGGTGTGGGTCCTCTATTAGACTTACCATGTTCTTAGAATATCTTAACGCCAATACTTTCAACTTGATTTTCACTATGAACCAAAATTCTACTCAAATTGAATTTTTGGATACTTTATTAATTGGATCTCCTGATACTGGTGAAATTGACTCCAAGGTCTACACTAAACCCACAGCAGGTAACACTATCCTTAGGGCTGACAGTTGTCATCCCAACCATACAAAGACCAGCATTCCCTTTAGTCAATTTCTACGCTTTAGACGGAACTGTTCAACACTTCAATTTTTTGATGAACAATCTATAACACTTAAGCAAAAACTAATAAATAGAGGCTATTCTGCTAATTTGGTGGAAATAGCCTATCAGAAGGCCCGAAGCAGGGATAGAGAAAACCTCCTTTTTAAGAAAAGTGACAATAATAAAAATGGAAACAAAAGCAAACGCAATATTGATAAAAATCCAAACGAAGAATTGAGAATTGAGGTTAATAACACCCCATTATCTAAAAATAATAACAAAGTTCCTATTTATTTTAGTACACAATACAGTATGGAATACAATGAGATATGCAAGATTGTACGCAGACGTATTCCGGTTCTTTTTAATGATCCCATTATGAAGAAAATACTTAATGATGACCAAATCAAAATGATTTCGAGACGATCTCCCACCTTGGGGAATAGGCTTTCGCCGAGCATGGTTAGTAACCGAGATTCCCCTTTGGCCAACACTTGGTTAACAACAAAGGGTACATATAAATGTGGAAAATATCCCTGTAAAACGTGTCTGGTTATTTCCATAAGCACAAATTTTAAATCAAACATCACAGGAAAAGTTTTCAGTAATTCAACTTACAATAATTGCTGTAGTAACAGGGTTATATACTTGTTGGAGTGTAAGTCCTGCAAGAAACAATATGTTGGACGCACAATTCGCCCCCTTAAAGATAGAATAAGGGAACATTTACTTGCCATAGAGAAAGGGGATACAAAATCCCCTATTGGCAAACACTTCAAACTTTGTAGCAAACGCGGCACGCAGGACCTGGGAGTGAAAATAATAGAAAGAGTACCTATGCCCATAAGGGGTGGCGATCCACTTCTCTTATTAAACAATCGTGAAAGTTTTTTGGATTCTAACCCTACATACACGCAATCCAGAGGGATTAAACACTAGATTTGATATTTCCTATTTTACTTGAGTAATTTGAGTGGCTAATCATAATGTATCTCTTATATGTATCACAATTGTACTATGTTGCACTTAATGGATACTTTTTAAATGTTTTGTAACTTATTACCCTGCCTTGACCACCAGGAGTCACTGTGGGCATTAGCTATTTAAGTTGAGATTCTTACTTTTTTCTTTATGCTTATGATTAAGGGCAGCTGAGCCCGAAACGCGTCAAGCTAAGACACAGCGTGTACTTTTAACATGGCTAAATAAAGATTTTTGATTTTAACTAACGTCCTGGTGTGCGGAATTGCTCTCCTCCATTTATCTCCATTGTTCACGGCGTGGGACGCCGAACTTCCAGCACCCAACCTTGGATTCATGCCGGCTATCTCAAAATCAACTTGCGGTGAGTCGGAGCGGTTCTCGCTCTTTCAAATGCCAAGGAATCACCTTGAGGGTTCATGTAACACACTGTGTGCAATTATTAACTGGCATACCACCCTTATTGTTAATATGGAATTAGGCTGGGAAGTAGTGCAGATAGTATCTGGAAAGTGTATTAGTGCTGATGGTGTAATTCTAAGCATTTTATGGCCAATGCCTTAAAATGCCTTAAAAGGCCAATGGCCTTACTTCTGGAGACCCCAGAAGTAAGTGCAAAAGCATTAGGGGGCCCCTTTAGTACTTGTTTAAAAACATTTCTGCCTGGGGTCTGTCTGCATTAACAAATTATTTTTCGGTGAAGGCTGTACAGCGCTTTGCTGAGGCCTTCACTAGCCAATGCTCCATAACTTGTTTCTCTGAATGATGCACAAGTTAGGGGGTGGGAGAAGAGATCAGCCTGTGCAGATAAGGGTTGTGGATTGCAGCTTGCCCCAGATTTTTGCACTTAGCACCCTGTTCTACTAGTAGTAAATGGCCCCCAAAAAGTCATATAGTGTTGCCTTAATGTCATAAAAAAACCAAACACATTTTTGAGTATTATTAATTCTTGAAATATCCTTGATGCAATGTAAACCAGGAGGCAGAATATGTTATGACCCAAAAAAGGTCCACCATGATTGTTGGGTTAAATCAACACAACATATTCTAACTGAATTAAATTTCCAATTTATGAGTGAGTGTATAACAAATGAACCCTATGAACACAGCATTGCCTGCATCTTGTAGTACTGTATTCCGGAATGGCAAGTGGGGGTTGCATGTAAGCATCGTCCCTCCCAAACACTAGCCATCCACTTAGTCATTCGAATGCACAAATCAGGGAGCACTGGTAGATGCAGGACACAACAGAGTCAAGTATTTACAGCCTTCCCTATGGCAGTAGATATGGACAGGGTATCCTTGTGTCTGTACTTGCATCCAGGATCAAGTAAATAATCCATTATAGAAGGTGTGAAAGGAGAACTAAATCTTAAAAATTAATATGGCTAAAAATTCCGTATTTTATCTACTGAACTTATTGTACCAGCCTAAAATTTCAGCTTGTCAATAGCAGCAATGATCCAGGACTTTAAACTTATCACAGGGGGTCACCATCTTGGAAAGTGTCTGTGACACTCACATGCTCAGTGGGCTCTGATTGGCTGTTGAGAAGCTAAGCTTAGGGCTCGTCACTAATTATCCAGTAGAAAATGAGCTTCCCTGGCTGTAATATAAGCTGATGCTACAGGTTTGCTGATTATTAAATTCTGATGCTAATTGCACTGGTCTCTGTGCTGCCATGTGGTGAAGGGCGAATTTGTCCCATTTCGCTTCGCCGATTAACTTGCGAATGTCCTCTGAAATTCTCGAAACAACCAAACGTGGATTTTGACGGTGACAATTTGCCTCATGCCTATTTTGTTCAACTTTACACCGGCATCAAATAATTATTGATGTTGGCGAATTTTCGCGGCAGTTTTGCGAAATTATTTGCCACCGGCGAAAGGATAAACTGCTTCTTTTCATGAAAAATTTGATATAGAGCATCATTTATGAACTGCAGGTGCATTGCAATTCCATCACATACAGAGGAAATTATTTCCAAGCTGCTGCTATTTTTTGAAATTTGAAGAATAGAAAAATATATACTTATATGCTCTGGAATAGCTCCTCCCCCACCCCAAACTTTTCCCAAAACAGGTTCAAAACAGGTGCCTCTGCTACTTTCTCCTCATTCCAGATCTGCTTGTCTCATCCAATTTGACCTTCAGGCTTGGCCCAGTCCTCAGTTTTGAGGACCTCATTATAAGCTGTTGTATCATGTTTCATTTGCCTAAAAGACAATTTTGTTTCCAGTATCTAGCCTGTATAAAAAGTATTGGATTCTGCATGTGTAATGTAGGGAAAAAAAGTAATTTTGATGAATTATAAGAAACACTTCTAATTAACATTAGAAATATCTTAATTTCTTATTTTCAGATGAACCACTTGTGCCTTATTTGCAGAAGCCAAGTTCCATCATCAAAAAGGGGGACAACATCACATTTACCTGCCGGATAAACCATACCTGCCCCCTTCGGCCTCCATCTTGGAAATGGAATGTTCATTTTGGGAAAATCGAGAATGTTCAATTGGCTCTGGGGGAGGGCATGTGGCAAATTGTTTCCAAACTGACATTCACTGCCTACCGCAAATACCAAGGAAAGTATATAAACTGCATGACAAGTTTGAAAGGAAGACACATGTCTAAGGCTGTAGCAGCTCAACTAAAGATCATCTGTAAGTGTGGGGAATTTAAAATTAGAAGTGGGATGGGGTTAACATTGTAATATTGGTCCTGGTTGTGGGCTTGGTTGTGGTGAACATCTCATCAGTGGCTTTGACTATGCAGGGATCCACAGCTGTTCTGTTTCATTAATTTCTAATATTCTATGAATATATTTTGTCTTGTGTAATGTAATAATGTTAAAAATATCCATCATTTAAGTTATGTTTTGACGTATAATAGTTGATGTCATTGACTAGATCCTCCTGAAAACACAACTGTGATTGTCAATGATGGTCCTATAAGAGAAGGTCATAACCTCTCCCTGACGTGCTATAGCCAAAGTTATCCCTCAGTAGAACATTATGCCTGGTATGGGGTGACACAAAGTGGCTCTGCACTGATTCTACCAGACAGAAGTAGCACTCTTCCTATCAGGAGTATTAAGAGGAACCTCACCTCATTCTACTGCTCAGCAAAGAACTCGGAAGGCATGCAGATATCTCTGGTACAACACCTCAATGTGCTATGTGAGTATATTTGCTGGTTATGGCTTAATTTTTCCATGTTCTTCCTACTTGCGGTCTGATTCTCTGTGTAGGCGGGCAATGTGCCTTCTCTTGGGCTAGCAGAACCATTAAAAACATTTCTTTCTATCAGAAGGATATAGCTGTAGAATGCATTGGTAACAATACATTGTAAATGAGCAGTACATTGTGATGAGCAACATTTTTTGCCAAGTTTTTCAGCGAAAAAGACACCCGTAGACTCCAATGGGTAAAAAAAATGTCGGCCATAGACTTGAGTGCAAATGTTTGCTGTTTCGCAAAATGGTCAGATTCGCCCATCGCTACTTTCTAAACTACTTTATCCTGTTGTCAATAAATATCTATCATGTTCTTACATGTTCTTTTGTGCATATGTTCTCTTTCAGACAAACCCGAAATCGACCCTGAGTCTAAATGCACAATGAGCCTGGACAATATGGCGTGCCGTTGCATAGTCCATTCCAACCCACCTGCTTCTATTGAATGGCGGATATTAGACAATAGAATAAACCACTCAAGAGGGGGATTCATTGTTCACACCACCTCTAGTGGTCATATGACAGAAAGCACACTCAAAGTGGCAGTCAACCTAATAAGCAACATTCTTTGTTATTCTGCAAACGAAGAGGGTAATGTAGAGATCCATCTGCATTCGATGAGTGAGATATACTCAGGTACAAACTCTCAGCTCTACATGTTTATGACATACGTTAGACATGCTCAGAGCGCTACGGAATCTGAGTAACCTGTATCTCAACTCTTATTGTATTTTTTACAGATTTATACAAGTACATAATGGCTGGATTCATTGGTATCTCAATTCTTGGATTAGTGATTGGTGGGACAGTGATTACAGGGAGGTATTGCAGGTGAGTAATACTTGTACTGATGTGCGTAGGGGCAGATGTCTAGTATAGAAAGACTGAATTTCTTTAATAGCAATGACAGTTTGTGATGGGATCTGGGCTTTAAAGAAGACCTAACCCTAAAAATGAATAGGGCTAAAAATGCTACATTTTATATACTGAACTTAATGCACCAGGGTAAAATTTCATCTTCTCAATAGCAACAATGTTCCAGGACTTCAAACTTGTCACAGGGGGTCACCATTTTGGAAAGTGTCTTCGACACTCACATGCTAAGATTAGGGGTCGTCGCAGATAGTGATGGGCAAATCTGCTGTGTTTTTCATAATTTGCGAATTTCTGGAGTAATGAAAAACGGCAAAAAATTCACAAAACTGTTTAGCCACCCCATTCGATTTTTTTTTTCATGCGCACATTGGTTTTTGACGCGTCTTTTTTTCTGCACTGTGAAATGAGTTGAGTGGCGAATTTTTGCCACAGTTTAGTGAACAAATTTGTCTGCGGCAAAACTGCCGAATTCGGTGCCATTCAACAATGAAAAAATTTTTGGCCAATCACTAGTCACAAATTATCAATCAGTAAATGAGGTTGTCCTGTAATTTAAGCTGATGCTACAGGTTTGCTGATTATTAAATTCTGATGCTAATTGCACTGGTTTCTGTGCTGCCATGTAGTAATTATCTGTATTAATTACTAATCAGCCTTATATTGTGACATTTCTATTCTATGCTTACCAGGGCTAATTTATAAATAATGGGCAAATTTGCTCCAGAGACTATTATCCCACTGTTACTATAGGCACCATCTCTCCCTACTATACCTGCTATCCCACAGTCACACTCCCTTCCCAGAGACTATTATCCCACTGTTACTATAGGCACCATCTCTCACTACTATACCTGCTATCCCACAGTCACACTCCCTTCCCAGAGACTATTATCCACTGTTACTATAGACACCATCTCTCCCTAGTATACCTGCTATCCCACAGTCACACTCCCTTCCCAGAGACTATTATCCACTGTTACTATAGGCACCATCTCTCCCTACTATACCTGCTATCCCACAGTCACATTCCCTTCCCAGAGACTATTATCCCACTGTTACTATAGGCACCATCTCTCCCTACTATACCTGCTATCCCACAGTCACACTCCCTTCCTAGAGACTATTATCCCACTGTTACTATAGGCACCATCTCTCCCTACTATACCTGCTATCCCACAGTCACACTCCCTTCCCAGAGACTATTATCCACTGTTACTATAGACACCATCTCTCCCTACTATACCTGCTATCCCACAGTCACACTCCCTTCCCAGAGACTATTATCCATGTTACTATAGGCACCATCTCTCCCTACTATACCGGTTTTCCCACAGTCACACTCCCTTCCCAGAGACTATTATCCACTGTTACTATAGGCACCATCTCTCCCTACTATACCTGCTATCCCACAGTCACACTCCCTTCCCAGAGACTATTATCCACTGTTACTATAGACACCATCTCTCCCTACTATACCTGCTATCCCACAGTCACACTCCCTTCCCAGAGACTATTATCCCACTGTTACTATAGACACCATCTCTCCCTACTATACCTGCTATCCCACAGTCACACTCCCTTCCCAGAGACTATTATCCATGTTACTATAGGCACCATCTCTCCCTACTATACCTTCTATCCCACAGTCACATTCCTTTCCCAGAGACTATTATCCCACTGTTACTATAGACACCATCTCTCCCTACTATACCTGCTATCCCACAGTCACACTCCCTTCCCAGAGACTATTATCCACTGTTACTATAGACACCATCTCTCCCTACTATACCTGCTATCCCACAGTCACACTCCCTTCCCAGAGACTATTATCCACTGTTACTATAGGCACCATCTCTCCCTACTATACCTGCTATCCCACAGTCACACTCCCTTCCCAGAGACTGGGATCTAACACACAGTTTGCAAATGATTCTCACATCTGATTCAGAGCCAACAGAGGAATCTCAGAAAAAGATCTACAATCTGTATGTAAGGTTCAAGAATCACAGTTTGATACAGCTCCAGAGAGCAACAGCAAGCCAGAAATCCTTAAAGATTATCTACAGGACAGCAGAAAATCAAAGGGATTTGATCCAGATTATGCACAGCCCAGCAGAAAGCCAGAAGACTTCCCTACTGATATGGAACAAGGCTGTAACCTATTGGAAAGGTTCTATAAAGATTATCCACTGAACAGGAACCAGGTAGAAGAGCCATATATTGACATGACCCAGAATAGTAGGGAGCAGGAAGAATTCTATATAGAGTATCCACAGCACAACAGCAAGATTGAGGATTTGTACACAGATATCCCACAGAGGAGCAGCAAGCAATCGGTGTTGTACACAAATACAGCCTACAAGTCTAGCCTACCTCAGGTACAGTACAAACTTTATGGTGCAGGAAAGTGTTAAATCATTTGGCATCTAAAGTCCATTTTCTTTAGTAGCATAAGAATTAGTGCAATTCAGTCTGCGTTGCTATTTGTATTCATTTTGCAATCCAACCAGTTTAATAGTTTGTGCATACAAAGGTTTTCAGTGCAAAATACATTTCACATTTTCTGTAAAAAAATTTTAAATTTTGTGCTATCAAAATGTTTTATATTACCACACAATTATTCCTGATTTCACAAATGTAAACACCTAAATGTTATGTTAACACAATATATTGTTATGTAGATAAGAATACAAAACATTTTTGGCCAAAAAAAAAAAACACATTTTGTCTGCTAAAAAATACATTGTGTGATGACTTAGAATATATCACAGAATTCATTTTATGTGGAAACAAATAATTCTGTGGCTTCAATGTGATTTTTATGTTTATATATGTAGCATGCTACCACAATAGGGGTCATTTACCACCAGTAAGGATGGGTGAATTTTTTCGCCTTGTTTCGCTGCGGAAATTACGCCCATAGACTTGTATGGTGTAGTGCGTCAAAAAAAAAAAAAGCCGCGTGTCAATAAAAAATTTCTTTTGAAGCCCATAGACTTTAATGGGCGTCCGTGACATTTCGCCCGCAGCATATTTTTTGTTGAAACGAATTCGCCCATTCCTAACCACCAGAAGTGCAGTGTGCAAAGTGCAATTTCAGATTCAGTTGCTATATATTTTAATATATTATATTAATATATAGAATACTATTTTAATATCATTAATATTTTCACCAAATTCATTTTGGCATGGGAAAGAAAACTTTGGCAATTATATTTTAATTTTCTATTTACTAAAATTGTTTTGTGATCATGAAATTTGGTTTGTGGTTAAAAATGTATTTTGTCAATAGAAAATACTATACATACATTTTGACATACAAATTTACCTGCACGCTAAGGGGCAGATTCACTAAATGGTGAATTGTCGCCAGTGACCGCTTCGCACACATCACACCACTTCACCAGGCGCAAATTTGCTGCCACTACGATAATTCACTATTATACGAAGTTGCACCCTGGGCGCCGAACGCTGGAGACTTTTCGCTAGCGTTACTTTGTCAGAGCGAGTATTTCATAGCAAAGATGCTCTAGTGTTCATTTGTGCCTAAAGAAAATTCGCTAGTGATCTTGCACTTAGGTTAATTTGGATAAAGCGGGTAATTTAAAGTTGTATGGACGTCTTTATTATAAATGTTGCTGTAAATGCTTGAAGTTACCGCTTTATATAACAAATGTCCAGGGAACCTTAATAAAGACAAGAGAGTTAATATAATGCCCTACACATGAGCCCACTGTAAAATTAATGTTCCATATGTTATGAAATGTCTGGAGAAAACCGGTTACCCAAAAAAAAGTTTGTTAGGACTGTTTCAGGCAATATTGCTTAAAAAAGGGAAAAATCGCCAGTGTTTTTGTAACTTTAATGCATTTTCAGCCACTGGATATGATGTAAGTGACAGAAGATTGAGGAAGATCTAGCTGCTTTTAAAGGAGAAGGAAACCCCTTGGGCGCAAAACCCCTCCCCCCGTGTTGCCCCCCCTCCCTCCCCCCCTGGCCTACCTGTCCCCCTGGGCAAATGCCCCTAACTTGTTACTTACCCTTCTGCGCAGGTCCTGTCCACAGAGTTGACAGTCGCCATTTTCTCCCACGCGCGTCTTCTTCCTGCTTTGACCGGCGTCTTCTGGCGCATGCGCAGTAGGAAGTTACCGGTGCGGATCTACTGCGCATGCGCCGAATGTCACTAAGTTTTCACGTGACATTCGGCGCATGCGCAGTAGATCCGTACCAGCGAAATGCTTCTACTGCGCATGCGCCAGTCAAAGCAGGAAGAAGATCGCGTGGAAGAAGATGGAGCCTGTAACATATTTGTGATTGGTTATAGCCCCTATATAACAAATGTACAGGGGTGTGCCATCTAGCCTATGAGTAAGTGCCCACACACGCGTTAGGTCTTCATGTCCTAATAAAAGTTTACTAATTTTTATATTCGATTCTTTACTTTTGGAAACCCTCACATCCTTGTGATGCAGTGTTTCTGATGTAGAGTAGGTAGAGTTTTTGTTTAAAGGGATATGGTTGAACAAATATGTCTTAAATGTGGTGACTATTGAACTAAAAGCCCTAAAATTTCTTTCACATTTTTCCAATTGACATTTTAAAAAAGATGTTTTGTCATCCTTCAATTAAAACATACAGCAAACATATAAGTCTCCGTATACTATAGGATTTATAGATACCGAGTAGTGATGGGCGAATTTGCTCCGTTTCGCTTCGCCAAAAAAACTTGTGAATTTCCAGCGAAATTCATGAAACAGTGAAAATGCGCCAGCGTCCAAAAAACAGATGCGGCGTCCAAAAAACTAATTTTTTTTGCCTGCAAATTTTCACGGCCGTTTCGTGAATTTATTTGCCGGCGCGAATCGCGCACATTCGGCATGAATTCACGTCTTCCCATCACTAAAACTGTGATCAAAGACACTTTTAGATTTTGACATGATTAAAGGAAATCACTTACTCTCTTTTTATTTTTCTACAACAGTTTGAGCCAATAACAGAAGTACCAGGGATGCCTATTTATGACACAGTCAGTCCTGAATCACAAGAACCTACCATCTATCAAAACATGGCTGAATTCTGAAGATGAACCATGGCTCAACCTTGTAATTATCTCCAGTCCAATTTGAAGTTAGGACAGAGAGGGTATCTATGCTTTGTACACAACATAAGCCTCTTGGAAAACAGATTTTTCTAAGCCCTAATTATATATCATTGCATTTTTGACTGAGGTGATCAGTGGTTTCCAGGCCAGCATAAAGGCACCATTAACATGTCTTCCAGTAAACAAGATGGACAATCCTTTCACACTTTCTGAATAAATATTATGCCTTAAGGTGGCCATACAGAGAGAGATCCGCTCGTTTGGCGATGTCGCCAAATGAGTGGATCTCTCTCCGATATCCTTGTTTCTGCCTGAAGACCAGCTAAGGTGGCATTTAGGAAACATTTTGTTCTTGTAGATATTACTGGAAAATCAGATTAAAAATCAATTACATTCTGATACAGCAATATATTCCATGCTCTTGCCAAAATTGCTGTACAACTGCTTATTTGGGCTAAAGTATTAAAAACAGAGAATGCATTAAACGAACAAAGGCGCAATAAGAAACTATTGGTTATCTGGTAAGTTTGCTCATACCACCACTCTTGGTAATCAAATCCTCTATTTCAGGTACAAAGGTACAGTGATAGGTTGACCAGTTTCTAAAACACCAACATGTTCAGCAGCTCTGTACAATAGAATACATTGAACATATAGATTACATTAAAAATAAAAACTGATACAAGGGAGTAAAAGGGCAATGGTCCATAGGATTTACCATCTGCTGTAAATCCCAGTAGGGGACTAGTCCTAGTGAAGGACTCAAAGTCTCTGTATGGTTACAGCCCAGAGTGGCAAAGGGTTTATGTCTGCATTCTTTTGTTTTGTTAGTTAACCTAAAACTAAGATTCATGCAGGTTGACCAAAATGCATCATGCTATTTTAATAATGTTTTGTCAATAAATATTGAGATTTTAATGTTACTATTGGTCTTAGTGGTTCCTCGCAAGTGCCTATCTCTGCTTTTGCATTTTGTCACCTGAACTGTCACAAAAAAAGGATTTTCATAATAAATTTAACATT
This sequence comes from Xenopus laevis, assembly GCF_017654675.1. Taxonomy (NCBI): domain Eukaryota; kingdom Metazoa; phylum Chordata; class Amphibia; order Anura; family Pipidae; genus Xenopus; species Xenopus laevis. The sequence goes on along the minus strand of NC_054383.1, from coordinate 129,296,228 downwards.
TTTGTTCTGAACAATTATGGGTCAAATTTTTTTTTTCAAATCTTATTTTTTATTGATTTTAAAAGAAATGGGAAGGGGGATACAGAATGGAAAAAGGGGGGAAGGGAGGGGTACCAAGTTCAAAACAAAGCATATACATGTAGAAATTCACAAAGGAAAACAATGAGTCATTTCTATACAACCCGTGAGACACAGTTTGCAAATCCAAAACTATTAAAGGTAGAATAAGCAGAATAGGTAAAATATGTAAAATATCCAAGAGATTAGTCGGAGTTCTTAGGGGTGACTAGCTGAGACAAAGCTTTCAAGGTATAAAGTTCCAAGAGTCAATCCATGGTTTCCAGACCAAGTTGTACTGAGGCATGGAATTATGAAGGATGCTCGTAATTTCTTCTAATTTCCTAGTATCTTCTACAAGATTACACCATTCAATTTCTAGTGGAGGGATCGATAGTTTCCATTTTTTGGGAATCATGGCAATAGCTGTATGTAGTAAGTGAAGGGTAAGCCTATCTGTTATCATGGAATTTCGTTTAGAGTCGTACTGGAATAGTAACATAATAATATCGGAGTGAATCAAATTAGTGCCAGTTAAATTAGTAACCCGATTGCAAACTTGTCTCCAGTAAGGAATTATAATTGGGCATGTAAACCATATGTGCGTGTAAGATCCCACCTCTGATTTGCATCTCCAGCAATGGTCAGGTGTTGCTGGAAAAATTTTGTGTAGCCGTTCAGGAGTGTAATACCATCTAGTCGTAATTTTATAAAGCATTTCCCTTACTCGTGAGGCTGTAGGAGTTTTATGCACATTGGTCATTATTCTCCTTCTAACCCCATTAGGGAGATTTGTTCCAAGTTCCCGTTCCCAGGCTTCGAAATAATTTGAGTGAGATAAAGTTTTGTTTGAAAGCAACATTCTATAAGTTGATGAGATAGGTCTATCTGGTGGTTCTTTAAGATCTAATATGGTTTCCCATACTGTTGGTTGGGGTTCTGCAAGGTTGAGATGTAATGAACTGAAAAAGTTGTGAAGTTGGTAGTAGCACCAAGGATCTCTCGGATGGGGGGCCCAAATTTTCTGGATAGCAGCTAGCTGGATCATTTTTCCCCTATTGAGAAAGTCGGTCAGTCTAGTATTCCTACCTCTCAATCGTCCCCATCTTGAAAAAGCTTTGGGGTCAAGGCTTGGGGGGAAATTTGGGTTTTGAAGCAATGGTTGGATAGCTGAGAATTCTGACATCAGATTGAGCTTAGTTCTATGTTTGTACCAGAAAGCCAGCGTGGCGGATATCGCAGGGTGGGATGAGACTTCTTTGGGTATGCGAGTAGTCTGAGACCATAGCAGGTTACTTAAGGGAATGGAGGACATAGCTTGTTCAATTCCTATCCACTGTTTTCCTTCACTGTTCCTATACCAATGAAGAGATCTTACTAAATGTATGGAAGTATAATATAGGTAGGCGTCTGGTAAAGCCAACCCTCCCCTGATTTTTGGTAAGGTTAGTCTGTCAAATTTGCATCTAGGAGTTTTACTTTCCCAAATGAAGTCGTTGAATAGAGATCTCACTTTAGAGAAAAACAATCCAGGTAGCTTAATAGGTATGGTTTGAAGGAAATATAATATTTGGGGCATTACCGACATTTTGATTGCTTGGATCCTACCGAACCATGAAAGTCCTAGGGTCTTCCAATTATTAAGTTGTGAGGACAGTTTAGTAAGGAGAGGAGGGAAGTTAGCGTGATACATAGCTAATGGGTCAGATGTAATCTGGACCCCTAGATATTTTATCTTTCCCTGCGCCCATCGGAAGGGGAAATTCTGTTCTAATGAAGCTTTTGTATTTAGTGAGAGGTTAATATTCAGTGCTTCAGACTTGCTTAGATTGACTTTAAAGTTTGATAATTTGCCAAATCTAGAGAGGAGAAGCATGAGGTTTGGGAGGGATAGTAGGGGTTTGGTGATGACCATTAACAGATCGTCTGCAAAAGCAGCGATTTTATGTTCAGTGTTACGTACTATTAGACCTGTTATGTCCTCGTTCAGTCGAATGTGCGCAAGAACAGTTTCCATCACCATAACAAAAAGGATAGGGGAAAGCGGGCAACCTTGTCTTGTACCATTCCTAATGTGAATCAGAGGGGATAAACTGCCATTTACTCTGATTCTAGCCGTGGGATCATCATACAATGCCAAAATTCTACCAATAGTCGTTTCCCCTAGTCCAAAACCTTTTAGGGTATGCCTAAGAAAATCCCACGACACCCTGTCAAATGCTTTTTCAGCATCAGTCGTTAGAATCATTGTTGGAATTTGCTTCTGTTTAGCCCAATGAATAAGGGATATAATTTTGTACGTGTTATCCTTTCCTTCTCTACCCGGGACAAAACCTGATTGGTCGGGGTTGATAAGTTGAGAAAGCATTCCTTTTAATCTATTCGCTAGAATTTTAGCATATATTTTGATGTCCACGTTAATAAGAGAAATGGGCCTGTAGCTAGCGCAGCATTGTGGATCTTTTCCTTGCTTAGGGATAACTGTGATGTGAGCTTCCTTTGCTTGTGTAGGGAAGTTAGAGCCGAGGTCTATGTCGTTAAAATATTTCAGCATATATGGCATTAGTTCCTGGGAGAAAGCTTTATAATAGAGGGAGTTATATCCATCTGGCCCCGGACTTTTATTGGTAGGGATAGAGTGAAGAGTATCTAGAATTTCTTTTTGAGAAATTGGTTCATCTAGTGTTTGTCTCTGAGCTAGGGAGATCTTGGGCAAGTTAGCCTCAGTGATAAATTTGGCTATTTCTAGCTGCTTGGAGGGAGGTGTAGTCGAATCTTCTAGGCTATACAGAGCTTGATAAAATTGCTGAAAGCAGTTGGCTATTTGTGGGGTGGAATGGCATATCTGTTGGTTTCTATCCTTAATGGATGGGATAAATGAGTTAGGTTGTATCTTTTTCAGAATAGTCGCAAAGTATTTAGTACTTTTATCCCCTAATTCATAGGTTCTCTGTTTGCAGCGCAGATAAGCTTTATAGGAGTACTGGTCTAATAATGCTTTCAGTTGCATCCTCTTTCCCTCAAGTCGGGTATAAGTATCTATTGCTATTGTTTGCTTGTGGGACTGTTCTAGTTTGGCAATTTCAGCTAGAAGCTCCTGTACAGTGCGTTCTCTCTCTTTTTTAATTTTGGAACACATAGCAATCAGTTGACCTCGTAACACACATTTATGGGTTTCCCATAGTATCGCTGAGTTAGTATCAGGGACGTTGTTTTCTAGGAAGAAGGTCTTTAACCATGTGCGTATCTGTTCCTTATTTCTATCGCTAAGGAGTATAGTACTATTCAATTTCCAGTTGAATTCTGGTTTGGTAACATTTGGGAACTGAAAACTGATCAATACAGGACCATGATCAGAGAGGGTGCTTTGCACTAATTTAGCATCTTGACAATTCTGTATCCATTTATGTGAGGTAAAAATGTAATCGATTCTCGAATAACAAGAATGTGTCTTGGAATAATGCGAGAAATCAGTTTTATGGGAGTTGAAGCATCTCCATACATCCACTAGTTGAATCTCTGACAAAGCTTTTTTAATCTTTTTCAAATCTTTATAGGAAACATTACTCTTCTTAGTGGAGGAGTCAACCAGTGGATTAAGGGTGACATTAAGATCACCTCCCAGAAAAACCAACCCCTCAGCGAAAGAATACAGAGTAGAAATAAATTTCTGTATAAATGCGGCCTGATCCGTATTAGGCGCGTATACATTGGCAATGGTGATTTTTGCTTCAGCCATCTTACCCTTCAGTATTAAATATCTCCCCTCCCTGTCCTTCTTCTGGTCCAATAATGTAAAGGGCAGATCCTTGTGGATTAAAGTCATAACCCCCTTTGATTTCTTAACTGGGTTATTACTTGTGGCTACTATGGGATAATGTTTGAACTTCAGCTGAGGAAGCTTCCCTTCCTTAAAGTGGGTTTCTTGCAGCAGTATAATTTTAGCCTGTAATCTTTTGCACTCACCTATAACCTGAGATCTCTTGGCTGGATTATTTATACCATTAACATTATAACTAACCAAGTTGTACTTCATCGTAAGCAAAACAAAACATTAACATTTGCATTTTTACCATTTCACAAGTATATTGAGTCGAGTCCTTTAATGTATCACTCATTGTTACCTGAACTGGGTTGGGGTAGGGGAGAGAGAAGGAGAAAGGGTCAGAGAAAGATATATAGGAACTATTCGTTCGCGACCGGCCGAACCAGGTGTTGTGGGGGAAATAACCCCTGTCTGGTTGCAAATAAAGTGGCCGTAGAGTGGTGGGGCGTGATTGTCAGTCGAGGGTGGGCTGAACAGAAAGTGGTAGCTTAGCAGAGCTGGCCACCGGAAGGACCTTTTTAGCGATAGGAAAGAATTCAAGGCATAGAAATAGAAGAGCTGCAATACCTTGGGAGAGAACATATTGTAACACCAACCGTATAGTAAATAAAGAACCATAGCAAAACAGTAAGCGAAAAGCTTTCCGCATTATCGTAGAAATAAATTTAAGGCTGTATAGATACCTCTCGGGTCTCTTTCGCAGTAAGGCATTCAGAAACAAGAAAACAAAACAAAAACAAAAAGCAAAACGATGTTAAGAAGCACTTCTGGTATTGTAAAGGATTATCTGTAGATAGTCCGTCCTCCCCAAGGGGAAGGGCCTTATAATCACTGAAATAGACATGTAAGGATAGTCATAACATTGTGATAAATATAGTACTGTAAACAGAAACGTAAAAAACTTTTTTTTTTTTTTTTTTTTTTTTTTTTTTAATCTTTTTTTATCGTTTTTGTATTATATATAGATAGATATATATATATATATATTTTTTTTTTTTTTTTTTTTTCCTCTTTTCTCCCATCTTCATTTATTTAACTCCCTCTATATAAATTGTCATATATTGATTAACATCAATTGTTAATCAACTGAGAAAACTGTCCAGAGCAAGCCGAGTGGTAACCCAAAAAATGTTATACTTATCAGCGGTAGCTGGTCTTAATGGGAAATTCCTCCGGGAGTGGAGGTTCTATCCCTCGAAGCAATGCCTTTCATTGATCTCGGTGTGTGTTTGGGCGTATGATGGGACGACCATTCTCCTTGTAGGATGAAGTCAGGTGGCTGAGAGAGATCGCTTTCAACTGACCATCCAGGCAGATCCATCTGTGGAAGTTGCAATTTTTGTAGGAAAAATGGCGTATCATTAGGAAGCCTGAGCACAACTTGTGATCCGTCTTTTGAAGCCATCAGGGAAAATGGAAACCCCCATCTATAGGAGATGTTCTTTTCTCTTAGAATATCAGTTAAAGGTTTCAGGGCTTTCCTTTTCATCAGGGTAGACCGGGATATATCTTGAAAGAGTTTGACGGTGGATTCTGCATAGGAGAGGTTACTTATATCTTTAGCTTTCTGGAGAATCTCCTCCTTGAGCCTGAAACTATTTAGGCAGCATAGCACATCCCTTGGAGCATTTAAGGGGGCAGCTTTAGGTTTATAGACCCTATGGGCCCTTTCTATTTCAATTTCTGTGTCAATGTCTCTGGAGAGAATACCATTGAAGATTTGCTTCAATGCAGGAAGAATATCAGAAGTAGAAACGGCCTCGGGAAGGCCCCTTACCCTAATGTTGTTCCTCCTGCTCCTATTCTCGTTGTCTTCCAGCTGTCGTTGCATTTCAGACATCGTGCGAGCTTGAGCAGTAATCTGAGCATGAAGAGATTTTTCATTTTGTAGGAATTTGCTTTGGTTACTTTCCAGATCATCTGTGCGAGTAGCAAGATTAATCATGTCTTTTTTGATATCCTGCAGCTCCTCTTTGAGCGAGGAAGTCATTTCTTGCAGCATTGATTTCAATTCTGACCTGGAAGGAAGGTTCACCAGGTAGGAATGGATGTTAGGTTCGTCCTCTCCGTCGCTCTCTTGATCCGAGGTATCACGCGCTGCCTCCTCATATCTCTCTGCATGATCGTGAGCCGCCGCCATCTTGGACATTGAGCGGTCCGGCTTTTTCTTTGCAAATAGAGGGGCTAGCTCCTGCTGAGACAACGATTGTCTTCTCGCTGGGGTGCTCTCCTTAGTCGCTCTTAGTTTCCCGGTTTTCCCCATGATTTTGGGTGTGTAGAACGTCCTAACCGGTGTTCGCCTCACGAGCTACTGCTTCAAGCGGCCATTACCCACGGCGCCAAGCCACGCCCCCCCCAATTATGGGTCAAATTTACCAAAGAGTGAAGTTCCGCCACTAGAGTGAAATTCCGCAGCTCTCAATTCATTTCTATGGGATTTTGAAAGGCGTATTTATCAATGGGTGAAAGTGAAAGTTCACCCTTTGATAAATACGCCTATAAAAATCCCATAGAAATGAATGGAGAGTGGCGGAATTTCACTCTAGTGGCGGAACTTCACTATTAACTTCACTCTTTGATAAATATACCCCTTGGTCTTCATTTGATCTGAGTCTCAATAGATATATGTTCTGGCTACTGACAGAAATCAAATCCTAACTGTCGATGAGTGGCTAGATACAGTAGAAGCTTCTAGATTCTGTCTGTATACCATATACTATCTACATAATATTACAGGCCACAAAGCTGTAGAGTAATTGTCATTTTTTAATATTAGCCCCCCATTCCTATAACACATACTTAATTATTACCCCTACTTTCCCATTGTTTGCCACTTTCCTTTCCCTTTCTCCTGTTATTTTATATTGCTCTCCACAATAATCTCTGGCCTTTGGTCTGGTTGAACAGATTAGAGCTTTATTCTTAAATTACAAATTAAGAAATTGATCTTATCATAAAAGCACTAAACTACATTTCTCATATACAGACTCATCAGCCATCAGCTTGGGATCTTCTCTTGTTTCAGCTTACATTAGAATATAGTTGCTCACGCTTTATTATCTGAATTTGAAGATTTCATCTACTTATGGGGAAAAGATAAGAATTTTCAAAGGGCTTAATATTTTCTCAAAATTGTTGCTTTAAAGAAGCTGCTTTCAAACTTTTTGAATTAATGAACAATTTGGGGTTCAATGTCTATTCAGGGTCCCCCTAAACTCATACCAAGATTATAAATATTTCATTCAACATTAAGGGGCCGATTCATCAAGGGTCGAATATCGAGGGTTAATTAACCCTCGATATTCGACTGGGAATTGAAATCCTTCGACTTCAAATATCGAAGTCGAAGGATTTAGCGCAAATGCTACGATCGAACGATAATTCCTTCAATCGAACGATTAAATCCTTCGAATCGAACGATTAAATCCTTCGAATCGAACGATTCGAAGGATTTTAATCCAACGATCAAAGGAATATCCTTCGATTAAAAAAACTTAGGCAAGCCTATGGGGACCTTCCCCATAGGCTAACATTGACTTCGGTAGCTTTTATCTGCCGAACTAGGGGGTCGAAGTTTTTTTTAAAGGGACAGTACTTTGACTATCGAATGGTCGAATAGTCGAAGATTTTTAGTTCGAATCCTTCGATTCGAAGTCGTAGTCGTAGTCGAAGGTCGAAGTAGCCCATTCGATGGTCGAAGTAGCCCAAAAAACACTTCGAAATTCGAAGTTTTTTTACTTCGAATCCTTCACTTGAGCTTCATGAATCGGCCCCCAACAGTTGATATGCTATAAATCCAGTGGTGCAAAGGGCAACAAATAAGCACGTACCCCAAATCTCCCCCTAACTGACCTTCAGGCTGGGCCCCCTTAGCTCATAATACGTTACAGATATATAGAAACATTGGGGTAACAGTCACCCTGTTATAGTTCCAGGGGTCCCCAGGGCACAAATAAACACTCACCCCAAATCTCCCCCTGACTGGCCTTCAGACTGGGCACCTTAGCTCATAACAAGGTTACAGATATATAGAAACATTGGGGTAACAGTCACCCTGCTATAGTTCCAGGGGTTAATAATGGATGGAGGGCACACCAAAATTTTCAAAAATTGGCAAGAGGTGCAAAAACAGATGTTACCCCTACCAAAGGTAACCAATGTCAATACTAAATCTAAATGTTTGCACACTCAAAACAAAAACAATTGGACATAAGGGTGGTTTGGAAAAATAATTTTTACTATTGTTCAAAAAACATTTTACATAGATAATGCCATACAATACATGGCGCAATTTATACAATGTTAAAAAGTAGCATAGAAAATTAACCACCCATTAGTCACATGCAGCAAGCAAGAAATCAGCAAGGGAACGGATACACCTACCAGAAAAATGAGAATGGCCCCAACGTTTCGGCAACAAGGCCTTTGTCAAGTGTTAGATTTAGTATAGTTCCAGGGGTACCCAGGGCACAAATAAATAAATCCCCCCCTAACTGGCCTTCAGGCTGGGCCCCTTAGCTCATAACAAGGTTACAGATATATAGAAACATTGGGGTAACAGTCACCCTGCTATAGTTCCAGGGGTACCCAGGGCAACAAATAAGCACTCACCCCAAATCTCCCCCTAACTGACCTTCAGGCTGGGCCCCCTTAGCTCATAACAAAGTTACAGGTATAAAGAAATATTGGGGTAACAGTCACACTCATCCTACTGTAGTTCCAGGGTTGCCCAGGCCATAAATAAGCACTCGCCCCAAATCTCCCCCCTAACTGGCCTTCAGTTAAGACACATGAAGCAGAGAGTTATAGTCTAAACACGTCCTCTTAAAATGCTAATGTGTCTTTCTACTGTAAAGCATTATTAAACTTTTTGCTGCATATAAAATTTATGCAAATTGCCTAAGCATCTTATCTTTCACATGTCATTAGATAATAAAATAAAACATAATAAATAATATTTTCAAGGGTCGACTAAACAGTAATGATACCCATTACACATTTATTATATTTATTACGGTTACCAAAGTATGTGGCATATAGAGACCCCAAGAGGAATACATATTGTCATGGCCTATATTAGTTTTGTTTTCACTCACCTGTCACAGATACAGATAACTGCTCTACCAGGCTCAATTTGTCTGCCTTATACTCTTGGAGCGGTGCTATTACAGGAGCTGCCCTACCACTAACTCATACCTCAGTTCTCTGACTTTATCAGTGGCCTCTATACACTTACCAACCAACGTGTAAAAGAAACGGATCCGCACACACACCGATTAGTGCAGTCGGGGATTATCCCCTTTTATTCAGCCACCAAACATCTCAACTCTCTATACACTTAGGGCCTTTCCTTTACTGGGTCCATGCCCAGGTTCCAAGCTATATCCACCCTGTTCCTTAGGTGGAAGCCAAAGACGAAGCTCCAACTCTTTCATAGCACTTTATCAATGTGTGTCTGGAAGGCGTCAATGCTCCTAGACTAATGAGATACATACAAACAAGTTAGAATTAGTGATGAGTGAATTTTTTTAGCAGACGTGGATTCGCAGCTAAATTCCACATTTCGACGTCTGTGAGTTTTTGTGCAAATACAAACAAATCGCCAAGACAAAAATGTTGCAGAGACAAAAATGTCACCATAAGAAAAAACACCCACTGACTTTAATGCATTTGGAGTGACAAAAAAAAATTGTACATGTAAAAAAAATGTTGTCACCTACTGACTTCACAATTTTTTTGCCATTTCACAATTTTTTTTAGCAGTTTCGTGAATTTTTCAGAGAAGCAAAATGGGACAGATTCATTCATCACTTGTTAGAATCAATTTATGACACCTATGGAACACACCATGGATCTTCATGGTCCTCTAATGCAGAAAATCAATCAAACCAGCCTCCCCAACTACAGTTACTCACCATTCATTGCCTGCTTGCAGGGAGTTGCTGTCAGCTGGTGATCTGTTATTTATGATGGGGTAATTATTATAGTAAATTCCCAATTCAAAGCTACACTGGCTGAGGCTTAGTCGCAGATGTGAACCCTGTACTATGGTTTTTTTTAAGCCTGCCAGATAAGTTATCTGCCTCCAATAATATTTCACATGATTTTCAGCTCATGGAAATAATATACTTTATAAATATATATAACTTGATTATTTCACAAATACTATAGAATTTGTATATATATATATATATATATATATATATAAAAAAACTAATTCTATAGTATTTATGAAATAACCAAGTTACTATCACTATGTCTCAGAGCCAAAATGAGAAATAATTTTCATGATAGTTCTACTTTAGGCTTCTGTTAAACAGGCTGCATTGTGTTGGTTTGATAAAAGCTACAAAAAAGAAAGTTTATCATAGTAAACAACATAGTTTGTGTAAGACACTGAGCATTGAAAATTATGCACCAGGCATTTCGCTTTGCCAAAAAATTCTTGAATTTCGCAAAATGGCGGACAATATGCAAAACGTGTCAATGGGCATCAAAATTATTTTGACATGCATCAATTTCGACGCCCGTGACAATTTTTATACGCGTACCTATTTTGTCCAAATGCATTAAAGTCAAAGGGCGTCCAAAGCATTTTGACGTGTGACAATTTTTATGCATGCAACCATTCTGATGCAAAAAAATTATTTTGACGCAACAAATTTTTCACCGGCTAATTTTCCCAGCAGTTTTTCTAATTTATTCACCGGCGGATTTTGCCGAAAATTTGCTCCTGGCGAATTTATTCGCCCATCACTAATGTCCAGTAACAAAGAGCAGTCTTGTCTCTTTTTTAATATTTTAAATCAATCCATACATACAGTATACTTTGTATAACTCTGTAGGCTCTGTCAGTGTAATATTTTACTGGCTAAATATCCTGTAATTTGTATTTTTTTTCTAAAACATATTTCCACACTTTAAAGATAGTTAAAATATAAACTTGGTGAGTGGAGTTTGTTGTTGAAATTACACAAATTAGAGATACAACATATTTTACAGTTTGGAGTTTTTTTCTACTCTTCTTCTCCCGATATATCATCTCAACACCTACATAAATTTACCTACAAAGATAAAATATATTGATATCCAGTCGAGGAAAACTCAAGTATGTATCATGTGGAGAACCCAAATTAAAAAGTGTGGCTGACTTTATCCACTGCAGAATCAGCAGAGTTTCATTTGCTAATGAATAAAAAATGTGTAAATCTGTCATTCTATCCCAAAATATTACTATCCACACTTCAATGGTTTAGTAAAGTTTGCTGCTTATATGCAATGTCTGAAAATCAACTCAGCAAGCTTGTACTTGCCCTGCCTCACTTACACTTTTAACAAACAAGAAACTACAGACTTACAGTAAAATGACTGCTTTTCTGTTTCAGTTTTGAGAAATCAAGACTCACATGTTGTAAGTTAATATATTGAAAAGGTTGCGTCCTCTTGGGTAGTTCTTTCTTTCAATTATTTCATGGTTTCTTAAGGTCAATGTGGTCATCACGCTGTTTCCTTGGCTGCTATAAGAATATCACACATATCACACATATCACACTAACAATGGTTTCACCTCTGTAAAGGAAGTTGAAGCCACTAAAACATGTTACATTGGACACTGAATGCCAGTGTAGGGGACTGGTAAACTGGCAGTTCCCTAGTGTTATAAACACCTAATTGGGTACTAAAATACAGTTAGGAGGGGGAACTGTTTCTTATTCCTGCTTTAAGCTATGCCCCTTCTTGTTTCTCACAGTGACCAGTAGATAGCACTGTGCTAAAGTATAAAACCCTCTGAAGCCATGCTTTCAGGGCGCATCTTGTGGTGGCTCTAGTCTGAGCAGGCAGGCAGAGCTCGAGTGGAACCTAGACAGGTCAAGTCTAGCAAGGATAGGCTACTCACCTTCATAGGTCACTCTAAGAGTGGCAGATAGTCAGGATATTTAGCTGAGCAGCTTGAAGCTCTTCGGAGGATTGTGAATGGGATTAAGATCCCGGGTACTAATTGCCCAGAAGTAGGCACTAAGGGGCAGATTTACAAAATTCGAGTGAAGAATTCGAATGTAAAAAACTTCGAATTTCGAAGTATTTTTTGGGTACTTCGACCATCGAATTGGTTAAATTCGATCGAATTCGAACGATTCGAACGATTCGAAGTAAAAATCGTTCGACTATTCGACCATTCGATAATCGAAGTACTGTCTCTTTAAAAAATACTTCGACCACCTACTACCGAAGTCAATGTTAGCCTATGGGGAAGGTCCCCATAGGCTTGCCTGTGATTTTTTGATCGAAGGATTTTCCTTCGATCGTTGGATTAAAATCCTTCGAATCGTTCCATTCGAAGGATTTAATCATTCGATCGAACGAAAAATCCTTCGATCGATCGATCGCAGGATTTGCGCAAAATCGTTCGACTTCGATATTCGAAGTCGAACGATTTTAGTTCCTAGTCGAATATCGAGGGTTAATTAACCCTCGATATTCGACTCTTGATGAATCGGCCCCTAAGTGTACAGACCTATGGTAGAGTTTCCCCTCAGGTTCTTAGGGAAAAGACTGAAAGCTGGGTGTACCCCCTCAAGGCTGCATGTTCTCATTCACGAGGAAACTTATATTGATCAAAGGTGCTGTGAGTATTGCCTATCCAATGTTGATGTTCTCTTTTATGTACACTCCACTGAAGATTGTGTATGTTCAATAAATCTGTTCAATGGTCAAGTTATAAGAACCACTAGCGCCCAATTATTTGCACCCTGAATACAGTTGTACTACACCCTGTCTCCACACCGCTGCAAGGGCTTACTCCCTGAGATTTTAAGGTCTCATCCTGAGCACATTTATTGGGAGTAGAGCTTATAGTAGAGTAAGGTGCACTCAAATTTACTATAGCGCTACACCAGAAACTACACCAACTGGAGAATATTTCTATAACAACTGCATTGTATTTGCTGTGATTATTTTTTATTATGCTGCATTGTGATGATTATTTCCCATTGATGTTAAAGTGACCCTTGTTGTTTCCATCAACGTAGGGTTGAATGAGCTGCTCTACTGAGGCCTTTGTAGAATATCTTAGCTGATAATGTAAATGAAAATGAATAGGGAAGGGTCATTTTAAAAACACAGTAAACTACTGTGTGGCTTATACTATAAGTATTAAAGGGAAATATGACTGGTCGGCATATCAAACAGACAAGATGGTTTAGATAACAATTATAAGCTTTACCTATTTCTGTCTTTCTATTTTGCAGTTTTGCCCAAACACAAAAATATTTCTTGAAACCAAGATCCTACTGTACAAAACACTAGATGATGTTTCATTGCAAAAATATGTCTTAGTTTACACATATTTCATATATTTCTGAAACTGTTTGGCAACCACTGACTTGTATACAGTATGTTTGGTAAGGTCCAGTGCTTGGGGACGACCGTTGCGCTCCCTGTGGGAATGCCTACACCCGTTGCCTCCTCTGCGCGCTGCTTCTGGGTTTGAAGGGCGGACTCATGCATTTTCGGCTCACCACAACCGATTACTGATTGCCCAACATACTGTAGATCTATTTTCAATAGTTCCTGTGTATGATTTCTAGTCTATCTTGTCTGTTCCTGACCTAGACTATTCCTGACCATCCCTAGTCCTTGACCTCTGCCCGTTTATTGACCATTCAACCGAACTATATTCTTGACTCCTAATTTTGTACTGTTCTGCCTGATTGGTATCGACTCAGTCTGTCCCTCGACCACCCTCCTTGTTCCCCATTCCTCTAGTTCACATTTGGTTCCCTTGTCTGCCCAGAACTCTCTCATTGGTCCTCTCACATTAAGACCTGGAGGCATCCTAGAAGCTGAGGGTACCTCCTGAAGCAAAAGGCGGTTGTTATAGACAGAAGCGTGAGCCGAAGCCGGGATCTTGGGGTTTGTTATGGATTTGGGATACCTTATGTAACAATTTGTAAGTGTTGAAGGATTTTGCAAACTTAGAGGTAAGTCATTTGAGTTATATCTAATACAGGGCTCTCTTTCCTAACAGTTGTATCAAAGCTATTATATCTAACAGTAAATGATAGAAACTGGGTCACATTTATTTATCTTGTAAATATTTTGAATATGCTCCTGCATATGCTCCTGGGGTACTGTCCCAGCCTTTTCCATTATTACACTCTGTGTTACCCATCCTTCCTGTATACGTTACAGTTCCCTTGCCTGCCCAAAACTTTCCCCATGTCCTCTCACTTTAAGACCTGGTTGCATCCGAGTAGTGAAGGGCAGTTGCCATGTGCCGTTCGTTAAAGGTATTTGTGTCTAAAGACATTCCTTATACAATAGCAATAGACATGTTTATTTCTGCTACATTGTCCCAACGAATGTTGTGTACAAGTGCACCTATTGTACAGTATGTATGAATTTATTTATACATCACCACCAGAGTTCTTAGTGCTTCACAAGGTTTAAACACACACAGAGGTATAGTTATTGTAAGTTATGCTTTAAAAAATAAAATCTATTGATGCAGGTCAACATCTGCCTCCCAATGGCCTGCATCAATAGACAGACCGTACCAGTGTCTAAAGAATCAGATGCCAATGTCAAATGATGATAAGTGGAGAAAATATTCAGCACAATTGCATCACATTCACTGGCATTATTTCTTATGTTGGAATTATGGGAGAAGTGCTGCTTTTTGATGACTATTTCACATTGAAGTGTCCCTAAGTTGATGCAGATTGTTATACCTGATGCCATCAAGGTATGTTTAAATGAGCTGCTTTACTGAAGTCTTTGTGAAATATCTCAGCTTATAATATAAATGAAAAGAATAGGGAAAGGATATCAAATTAAGTGAAATACATTATCAACACTATTCCCTTAATTCCCTAAAATCACCCTAGTAAATTTATGCCCTAATACAGTGCCACTCACAGCCCACTATGCTCCAGTATTGTGTGCAGTTTAATTGTCACTGCTGTGTTGCCTTGGTCAATTTTATTATTATTTATTATTATTAACATGTATTTATATAGCGCCAACATATTGCGTAGCACTGTAAAGTAAATGTGAATATACAACTACATCACATGAATTACATATATAGAACATATGGAGTAACAAACATCACAATCAATACAGGTACAAAGAGGTGAGGAAGGCCCTATGCATAGGCATACAGTCTAAAGGGAAGGGAGCAATACACAAGGTGTGGGAGTGGGCAAGATCGAAGTAAGTGGGTGAGAAATGTGGTGTTGTATGTGGTGTTGCGTTGGGTAGTTAAGCAGAGTGAGAGTAGGCTTCTCGAAAGAAGTGCGTTTTCAGAGATTTTTTGAAAGCAGAAAGGTTGGGAGAAAGTCGGACAGACCGTGGGAGAGCGTTCCAGAGGAGGGGGCAGCCCTTGCAAAGTCTTGAATGCGAGCATGTGAGGAGGTAATGAGAGAAGAGTTGAGTAGCAGGTCAGTAGAGGAGCGTAGTAAGCGAGTGGGTGAGTATATAGAGATGAGTTCAGAGATGTAGGGTGGAGCAGAGTTGTGAAGTGCTTTGAAAGTCAGTGTCATTAATTTGAATTTGATTCTGAAAGGTAACGGAAGCCAGTGCAAGGATTGACAGAATGGAGAGGCAGAGGAGGAGCGAAGGTTGCTGAGGTGTATGAGCCTGGCAGCAGTGTTCATTATGGACTGGAGCGGTGACAGTCTCTGGAGGGGAAGGCCAATTAAAAGAGAGTTACAGTAGTCTAGATGCGATATGATGAGAGAGTGAATAAGAATTTTGGCAGCATCTTGGGTGATAAATGATCGTATTTTGGATATGTTCCTTAGGTGGAAGTGACATGATTTAATAAGTGACTGGATATGAGGAGTGAATGACAGGGCAGAATCTAGGATAACCCCAAGGCACCGGGCCTGGGGAGAGGGGGAGATAGTGGAATTGTTAACTATGATGGATACTTCGGGGATGCTACTGGTGTTAGTTGGAGGAAAGAGAACCATTTCAGTTTTAGAGAGGTTTAATTTAAGGTAGCGTTGCGACATCCAGGTAGAGATAGCAGACAGGCAGGAGGAGACGTGAGTTAGGAGTTCTGGGTTGAGATCAGGAGATGAGAGATAGATCTGAGTATCGTCAGCATAGAGGTGGTAGTGGAAACCATATGAATTTATTAATTTGCCAAGGGAGGAAGTATAGAGGGAGAATAGTAATGGTCCCAGGACAGAGCCTTGAGGAACTCCAACAGAAAGAGGTAGGGGAGAAGATGATACTCCATTGTAGGAGACACTGAAGGAAAGATTGGTGATGTAAGAAGAGAACCAGGACAGGGCTGTGTCACGAAGGCCAAGCGACTGGAGGGACTGGAGGAGGAGAGGGTGATCTACAGTGTCTAATGCGGCTGAGAGATCAAGCAGTATTAGTAGTGAGAAATGATTGTTGGCTTTAAAAGGTCATTAGTTAGTCTAGTCAGGGCAGTTTCCGTGGAGTGTTGTGGCTTAAAACCAGATTGTAGGGGGTCCAGCAGGTTATTGTCAGAGAGGAATGAGGTAAGTCGGTTGTAGACTAGGCGCTCAAGTAGTTTAGAGATGAAAGGTAGCAGAGAGATAGGTCGGAGGTTGTCAAGATTGGAGGGATCAAGAGAGGGTTTTTTCAGAATGGGGGTGACAAGAGCATGTTTTAGTTGAGAAGGAAACAGTCCAGTTGAGAGCGAAAAATTAAATAGGTGAGTTAAGGCTTTGATTAGACAAGGATTGGTATTGCGGAGAAGTTTTGAGGGAATTAGATCAAGCGGGAAGGTGGTAAGGTGAGAAGAGGCCAGAAGCTTTGAGACTTCCTCATCAGTGACAGGGGTGAAGGAGCACAGGAGAGACTGGGCAGTGTGGAGGGAGGGTGGTGGAAGTCTAGGGGGGTTGAGTAGTGTAATGTCCCTTCTGATAGTGTCAATTTTGTTTTTGAAGTGCTCAGCAATATCTTGAGCAGAGACAGATGTGCATGGAGGGGGTGGAGAAGGGGAAAGGAGAGTGTTAAAGGTGGAGAAAAGTTGTGCTGGTTTTTTAGAAAGGGAGTTAATGAGTGAAGTAAAGTATGTTTGTTTGGCTTGGAAGAGGCTGGTGTTTTGTATGAGCAGTATGCCAAGGTTGAAGTGGTTTGGGTCAAGAACGTTTAGTTTTTATAGGAGCAAGCTCATTTAAGGCAGTGGTGAGAGTACTATAGTAGACAGAGGTAGCCACATTAGGACATGAGATGGCTGAGATATTAGAGTGAAGAGAGTCAAAGGAAGAAGAGAGATGTGACACGTCTACAGCTTGCAAGTCACGGTAAGTACGTGTTTGGGGAATAGCAGGGGGTGAGGAGGGAGTTAGTGAGAGTTGAAATGTGAGCATATTGTGATCAGAGAGGGGAAATGGGGAGTTAGTAAAATTGGTGGTTGAACAGAGTCTGGTAAATATGAGATCCAGAGCATTATCATTGGGGTGAGAGGGGGATTCTGAGCACAAAGATAAGCCTAGGGAGGAGGTTAGTGAAAGAAGTTTAGAGACAGAAGAGTTGTTAATGTTAACGGGTATATTAAAGTCACCTAATATGATGGATGGGATGTTAGATGAAAGAAAGTAAGGAAGCCAGGCTGCAAAGTTGTCCAGAAATTGTGAAGTTGGTCCTGGTGGTCGATATATGACAGCAATGCAGGGTGAAACAGGAGAAAAGAGCCTAATGCAGTGAGCCTCAAATGAGGAGAATGATAGAGAGGGAACAGGTGGAAGAACTTTAAAAGTACAGCGGGCAGAGAGAAGCAAACCTACCCCACCTCCAGGTCTGTTACCAGGTCTAGGAGTATGAGTAAGGTGTAGGCCCCCATAGGACAGGGCAGCAGGTGAGGCAGTGTCAGTAGGAGAGAGACAGGTTTCAGTAAGTGCGAGTAGGTTATAGGAATTTGCAATGAAATGGTCGTGTATAGCGGTGAGTTTGTTGCAGACAGATCTGGCATTCCAGAGAGCACATGAAAGATTAACTGGGTTTTTGGGTATAGGAGTAAGTGTTCTGTACTGTTTGAAATTGCTCCGGAGAGAAGGAGCTCGTGGCCGTGTTATAACTGGGATGGGGTAAGGGCCAGGGTTTGGGGAAATGTCCCCAGCTGCCAGCAGTAGAAAGGAAAGATAGACTAAGTGAGAGTGGGATTTATAAGTCCTTGGTTTGTATGAAAAGGAGGAGTTTTGAGGAATAGCTAAACAGAGTACTTTATAAACTTCATGTGTGGAGAGGGAAGGAGAGGAGAGGAGAGAGGCTGAGATTTGTATAGAACTGGGATTTGATGGAAGAGGTAGTGAAAAATGTTTTATGAAACATGAGAGTGAAAGGAGGAGAAAAGCAGGATAAAGCATGTTTGGAGTAAGAAGTAACAAACTAGCAGGTACAAACAAATCTGTTTTCTTCTTATCCCAGATGGTTCGCTGTTGATTGCAGGGGAATCCGGTTTCTTTTGCCTTGTCAAAGCCTTGTCCAACTGCCTTACTCAAATAAACTCACTGTATCTTCATATGGTGCCCTCATAACCACTGTGCTCTGATACATTGTGATGCAATGACTCCAACAACAGTTTAAACAGTTTAAACAGTAAATGCAAAAAATAAAAAGGTTTTTCTGTTATTTACCTACTCAAATGGAGTACCCACTTACATGGAAATGATCACAGGGGGCTTTATTCTATGACTTTTAATGGCCAAATATACCCCATGTTCTTACATTTGCATTTAGGTTTAGAACCACAAAAATGATGCTGTTCCAGACAGTGAGTTTGCTCAGATCAGCCGCTAGTGATCTTCCTGTTGATAAAAGTTTTTAGACTTGTGGAGACCACTTTGGGAAAAGGGCATTGGTGTAGTGGTCAGAAAAAAAGCCTCAGATAACTATGTTGTAAGCCTGAATCTGAGAAAAGATTGAGTCATACTTTTAAAAATGTGTTTCGGTCAAAGTATGTATAGACACAATAAACGTTCCCCTTTTCAATTGTGTATTACAGTCCACAAATGTGAAACATTGGCCAAAAAACAGTTCTTGATGGAAAACTTCTGTCCCAGTCATTGGCTCATCGCAGTTACATGTGCAGTTACTTGTGTGCATTGCTGCTCTAATCTTATTCTTCCTTAATGGCCTGTACTCACACAGGTGCATCCAAGCATGGAACAAAGATGGAACACATCGGGGCATATTTACTAAGCTCCAGTGAAGGATTGTAAGTAAAAAAAACTTAGGGGCCGATTCACTAAATTCGAGTGAAGGATTCGAAGTAAAAAAACTTCGAATTTCGAAGTATTTTTTGGGCTACTTCGACCTACGACTTCGAATCGAAGGATTCGAAGTAGAAATCGTTCGACTATTCGACCATTCGACCATTCGATAGTCGAAGTACTGTCTCTTTAAAAAAAACTTCGACCCCCTAGTTCGGCAGATAAAAGCTACCGAAGTCAATGTAAGCCTATGGGGAAGGTCCCCATAGGCTTGCCTAAGTTTTTTTGATCGAAGGATATTCCTTCAATCGTTGGATTGAAATCCTTTGAATCGTTCGATTCGAAGGATTTAATCGTGCGATCGAAGGAATTATCCTTCGATCGTTCGATCGAACTATCTGCGCTAAATCCTTCGACTTCGATATTCGAAGTCGAAGGATTTTAATTCCTAGTCGAATATCGAGGGTTAATTAACCCTCGATATTCAACCCATAGTGAATCAGCCCCTTCGAATTTTGGATAATTTCGGATAATTTTGGATACTTCAACCATCTAATAGGCTACTACGACCTTCGACTACGACTTCAACTTCGATTAGAACAATTCGAACTAAAAATCGTTTCGACTATTCGAACATTTGATAGTCGAAGTACCGTCTCTTTAAAAAAAACTTCGACTACCTACTTCGCCACTTTCAACTTACCGAGCTTCAATGTTAGCCTACGGGGACCTTCCCCATAAGGTTTCTAAGCTTTTTTTGATCGAAGGAAAATTCTTCGATCGATGGATTAAAATCCTTCGAATCGATTTAATTGTTCGATCGAACAATTAAATCCTTTGATCGTTCGATCGAAGTATTTGCGGTAAATCCTTCGACTTCGATATTCGAAGCCGGAGGATTTTACTTCGAGGGTCGAATATCGAGGGTTAATTAACCCTCGATATTCGACCCTTAGTAAATGTGCCCCATTATGTTGTGTTCCACCTACGTTCAGCACTTACGTGCACCTGTGTCAGTGAGACTAGTAAGGAATAATAGTGGTACAAAGGTTCTCAGAGAAGCAAATAACCAGGCTTTACAAAATTCCAAACATGAATTCAGTACATAACATATGATATATTAGTATAGTTCATTTATAAACCACCAAAATATTCCATGTCATTATAAAATTAAGTTTTAGCATAAATGCAGTAGGGCTGATTTACTGATAAAATCACTAGATCGCATTGGCGCAGTAACCAGGCACAACAAATGAGCAAGTCATTTTGACGACTTGAGTAAGTTAGGAAATAAGCAAAGTTCTGATTTGTTGTTATTGGATAACTTCACTGTTGAAAATTACCCCCTGTGTTAGTAGGTTTGCCCCAGTGTGTACATAACAAATCCAAACTGAGTATATAATAATAATAATAATAATGATACTTAAGTTTAAAAGATATAACAAAAGTGCATGAAGTAACACAGATGTCGCTAGTGAGTTCTGTTGATGTTTGATTCAGTCTGTTCTGTGCTCTTCATATCCTGTATGCCAAATTGAAAGTTCTAAAGGGAGATAATGAGAGATTGAGATGTAATATGGAAATGGAATGTTCTAAACGTTATACTTATATTTTATAAAATAAGATTATAAAATCCTTACCAGAAGTATACCAGAAATGGAACACGCTTTTTAGCATATTTTTTTGTGTGTGTGCAAATGTTCAATGTTGGAGGTGTAGATAATACCCTGGAACTACACTATGGGTCCCATTTACTAACAATCGAATTGCGTTTTTTTTTTTATCAGCGAATCTCAAAAATTTGGTTTTCCTATATTTCTGAAAATCTCTAAAAATGCATTAAGTGTAAAAAACACAAAAACCTCTAATGCTAAAACTTTGCCATGTAAGAGTTGTCCAAGTCCTATAGAAGTCAATGGAAGCTGCACTGATCCTATAGACCTCTTTTAATCAATTTTTTTAAACGTTTTCCGATCTTTTTCACTAGTAATTGCCTTAAAAACTCCTTAGATGTGGATTCAAAAACCTCTAAAAACATGAAATGTAGCCTTTGATAAATAAGCCACTATATTTACTGTCTTGTTAGGAAATTTAGAAATTGTGGGATACCATGTTCCAACATGGTGAAAAAGGTGACAGAACTGAAGCTACAGTGAAAGGGGACCCTCAGACAGAACAGAACTGTGACCATCTCCCCACAGATGATAAAGAAATACTGAGCTTACCATGAAAACACTAAAATACTTACCTGATATATAGTCTCTTCAGCCTTTGGAGTGACACTTTTTTCACCTTAATAAATCAGAAAGCAGTTCCTGAGACTTTATTATGTAAATTCTGAAGGTTGCATTTACTTGTGAATTCTAGGGATGTCGCGGACTGTTCTGCGGCGAACTTGTTCGCGCGAACATCGGCTGTTCGCGTCCGCCGCAAGTTCGCGAACGTCGCGCGACGTTCGCGTCAAAATCGTTCGACCATTCGACCATTCGGTCGCTAAAATCGAACGATTTTCGTTCGATTCGAACGAAAATCGTTCGATCGAACGATTAAAATCCTTCGATCGTTCGAATCGAACGATTTTCGGATGTTCGAAGTTCGCGAACTGTTCGCATTTTTTGCCGGTGTTCGCGAACGGCGTTCGCGAACACATTATCGGCGGTTCGCTACATCCCTAGTGAATTCTCAAGGGGCTCAATATTTTCCTAAACAGTTGCATTAAACCAGCATTTTTTTTTAAACTTTAAAACCCGATTGTAACGTTCACAGCGGGAAACCGCTGCAACAGGAGTTAAATTCACACTTGGTGCGTGTGGTGGAAGCCCAGGGAAAAAGCCACAAATTGAAGCAGGCATGTTGAAATATACAGGGTTTAATGAAACTGAAGCAAAACAGGAACAGGTCAAAAATAAAGTCTTTACCAGGCAGGCAATGAAAAGCTGGAACAAAATTCAGGACTTGGAACTTGGAATATCCAGGAACAGATTCAGGAACAAAACCAAACAGATTCAGATTCAAACAGATTCAAGGTTTAGGTTCAGGTTCAGATTCAGGTTGGCAGGCCAGGAACAAACAGAATACATTCAATGACTCAGCCCTGAGCAAGGCCTAAGCAGTGGTTGCTTCATGATAGGTCCCTCTTGAGCTGTGGGCAGCCGTTGCTGCAGGATAGGCCCCTCTGGAGTTGTGAGCAGCGGCAATGAAGACCCCTCTGGAGCGGACACAGGAACTGAAGCAGACTGCAAGCATGGAACTGACACAGGTACTGAAGCAGAGTTTTGCTGAACTGCATCTAGCTTGTCAAAAAGAAAATGCAGACTTTGAATAATATAGTCCTGCTTCCTCTCACGTATCTCTAGGCGAAGAAGGAGAGTAGGGATTTGCATCTCAGTGGTCAGCGGAGCGGTGGTATCCTGACCTTTGGCCTCACCTTCCCCATCCCAAGGGAGTTGCAGTTCAACAACGGGACTTGAAGGTATGGAGGGCTTACCCAAAGGCTTCCTGCAGTTTGGCTGAGTCATTCTGTAACGTTCACAGTGGGAAACCGCTGCAACAGGAGTTGAATTCACACTTGGTAGTGCGTGTGGTGGAAGCCCAGGGAAAAAGCCACAAATACTTGAAGCAGGCATGTTGAAATATACAGAGTTTAATGAAACTGAAGCAAAACAGGAACAGGTCAAAAATAAAGTCTTTACCAGGCAGGCAATGAAAAGCTGGAACAAAAAAACAGGAACAAGATTCAGGACTTGGAACTTGGAATATCCAGGAACAGATTCAGGAACAAAACAGATTCAAGGTTTAGGTTCAGATTCAGGTTCAGATTCAGATTCAGGTTCAGATTCAGATTCAGATTCAGATTCAGATTCAGATTCAGATTCAGATTCAGATTCAGGTTGGCAGGTCAGGCACAAACAGAATACATTCAATGACTCAGCCCTGAGCAAGGCTCAGGGCGTGGTTTATAAAGAGCAATTGATTATAGAACACAAAACACATGAGGGTAACAAGAAGGGAGGAGACAAGCTGGAAACGTAACAAGATACAGGATCAGGAACAGCCCCAAGAGCCTCCAGTGGCTCACTTGGTAAGTGCACTGACTGTGCGCTTAAAGTCCAGCAACCCCAGTCCCAAGTGTTCAAATCCCAGATGGTCCTTACACTGATACATTGTTAGACACATGCATAGATAACCAGTATCTGTAGTGATGAGCAAATTTTTTTTGCCATGCATGAATTCGCAGATTTTTTTTTTGTGAAAAATGATTTACAGGGAAAAAACAAAAAGACAAAAATGTTGCTGTCAAAAAAAGTTGCCCATAGACTCTAATATACAGTATTTTGCCACAAAAAAGTTGCTACAACAAAAAAGACGCCTCGACAAAAATGACGCCCATAGACTTTTTCACCATATCACAAATTTTTCGGCGAAATGCGACAGATTAGCTCATCACTATAAATCTACAATTTGTCTTTAAAATGTATTTATTTTTTCTAATTTTGTTCCCCAGTTTGGCATTTTAGAAGTAAGCTGGGTGCTAGGACTGGAGGAGAATAGGAGGGCCCTGAATTAAAAAATAAATAATACATAATAATGATAACAATAATAAAACAGTCTTTTTTTTATTCCTGGGGTTAATGACCATGACAACAGATAGTATGATCAACTGAAAGCCAAGAAGAGGCAGAATTAGTAGGCAAAATAACTATATTGACATGAGCTCATTCCATTAAGGTTATGTACAAAGTACATATAAATGTCATTTTTAATAGACATACCTGATTCTACAGATCATAATGGTATTCTGACAAGCCATATCCCAGCATCCTATAGGCTCACAGTATAATGCAACCTCTTTTTCAAACTGCTCCATTGTGAAGAAATGGATTCTGGGACTATGGGGCAGATTTAACAAGGGTCGAATTTCGAAGTGGAAACTACTTCGAAATTCGACCATCGAATAGAATCCTTCAAAATCGAAGTCAGAGGATTATATTCATTGTACGATCGTATTCCGATCGTACTTCGAATCGTACAATTCGAACGTTTTTTTCCTTCGAAACCCAAAAACTTCAAAATATGCTCTGGCAGGTCCCCATAGGCTAACATAGCAATTCGGCAGGTTTAAGTTGGCGAAGTATTGAAGTCAAAGTTTTTTTTAAAGAGACAGTACTTCGATTATCGAATGGTCGAATGGTCGAATAGTCGAACGATTTTGACTTCGAATCGAAGTCGAAGTAAATTCGAAGTTGTAGTATCCTATTCGATGGTCGAAGAATCCAAAGAAAATTACTTCGAATTTCGAATTTTTTTACTTCGAAAATTCCCTCAAATTCCCTTCGACCCTTGATAAATCTGTCCCTACAAGTCGTCAGCTTTTCAGGGAATCTGCACACCACCCACTATGGAAAACAGATAGCCTTCCTCTTATTTGGAGCTTTCTGGACAATGGGTTTCTAAATAAGGGATCCCGTATCTATACACTGTTCCTTTGCAACACATGGACTAAATATCCCCCCTTATTTTGTATTTCTATATTACCTTTCTTTTGCGTCATCCTGGTTCTTTTAATGTACCAGAAGATTCCCAGAGTGAAAATAAATATATTTCCAGCCACCATTGCAGGAACCACTTTTGAATACGAAAACGTTTCTTTGGGATCTGAGAACATTGTGGAATAAAGCTGTGTTAAATGATATTAATAACACATAAGCATTGTTTAATGCATATATTTCATGTAGGGAACAATAGAATTCTTGGGGGGTTGTGGATGCACACCTGAGGCCAATTTCAAAACGTTTAGAGCCCCGTTTAAATGATTCAAGTAAATATGCAAGTGCATGTTATTTTGAAACAGGGTTTTTTTGTTACAAAGTTATGATCATGTAATTATGATCCTGTGCTAAATCCTCCCCCGCCAACTGCTGAGCAGCTTTTAAGAGGGAGAGACTGCCTTAACCAGTCTTAAAAAGCTTAAAAGCCGCTCAGCAGTTGGCGGGGAGGATTTAGCACAGGGTTTGAAACGAAGGCACAGGAGATGTTTACATAAAGAATTGGTACTATACAGAGAGGGAAAATTCATTTTTTACTATGATTAGAGATAAATAAGTTAGGGACCACCATGTGGGGTTTTACCTTGACGTGGTATGGTGGCTTATCAATATTATGATCATAATTTTGTTACAAAAAACCCTGTTTCAAAATTGCATGTACTTGCATATTTACTTGAATCATTTAGACAGGGCTCTAAACGTTTTGAAATTGGCCTTAGGTGTGCACCCACAACCCCCCATTTTTGTATTTGTATTTGCCGGAAGCTTTGGCTAAGCTCATGTGGTTGTTGCACCCTAATACCCACCCCTTTATACTTTTGGTGGTCCTTTTCACATATGAAAGTGCCTTGGTTTTGTGCAATCTCTCTCTCTTAAAAGCCATAAATGCTAGCGGCATGGGAGGATCTAGCCGTGAAAAAACCAACGTCCCATTAGACACTTTTCCATGTACACACAGAATACACTTATTGTGTTCTTCATTTCGTTTTTCGTTACACACTTTCATTCTTTGCATATATTCATACACATTCCCAAATACACACACACTTTCCCCTTCTCATCACTATACACACTTACACAGTTCACATATACACACTATTGTGCAACTGCACATATCACTCCACATTGCTTTTAATTACACCAATTTACTACTTTTTTTTCTGAAATGGGCGTTGGTCTAGGCCAGGGATCCCCAACCTTTTGAACCCGTGAGCAACATTCAGAAGTAAAAGGAGTTGGGGAGCAACACAAGCATGAAAAATGTTCTTGGTGGTGCCAAATAAGTGCTGTGATTGGCCATTTGTTAGCCCCTATGTGGATTTTCAACCTACATTGAGGCTCTGTTTGGCAGTGCACCTGGTTTTTTAAAACCAAAACTTGTCTCCAAGCCTGGAATTCAAAAATAAGTATCTGCAACATCCAAGTGTTTGGAGAGCAACATGTTGCTCACGAGCTACTGGTTGGGGATCACTGGTCTAGGCAGTCTCTCCCTCTTAAAAGCCACTCAGCAGTTGGCGGGGGAGGATTTAGCACACAGTTTGAAACCAAAGCACAGGAGATGTTTACAAAAAGGATTGTTAATAAACAGAGAGTTAACAAGTCAGTAAGGTATTTTACTGTTGGTGCAGAAGAAGGACCCTAGAGGTCTGAAACATGCAGTGCTAAATGCATCTTGAATAAACGTCTTCACTGTTTCACTAAATCAGCTCTCCATTGAAATCTTCATTTTCTACATGATACCTCCTTTCTGGACGTGGCAGATCACTGTTGGATTGAGCTATTACTGATACATATGGTTTGTGGCAACAATTATTTGTATTTTTGGACATTATTTTTTGACAGCAAGCCATATAGCCCCTCACACCTGGCTGAATGTTTTTGTATGCAGACTATTATGGGAAATGAATCTTGGTCCCTAACCTTTTTGCCCTTTCCCTGGGCACATAGAGAAAGATAATCATACACTCCCTGTGCCATTCTCTTTCTTCCTTGCCTTTTTCCTGTTCTTTTCTGTCTCTCCCTCTCCCTTCTCACAGAGTATCTTTCTCACCATCTACCCACCTTCTACCCACATTGCCCTTCTTAAAAGGTGGGTCACATTTAAGTTACATTTTAGTAAGTTATAGTTTGACCAACTTTTGAATTTTTCTTAAATAGTTATTTAAATATTATTTTATTATATGCCTTCTTCTTCTGACTCTTATCCAGCTTTCCAGCAATGAGGGTCATTGATCCCATCTTAAAACAAATGTTCTGTATTATATTTTTTTTTTATTACTCAAACTGGAGAGCTGCTGAATAAAAAGCTAAATAACTCAAAAACGACAAATAATAATAACAAAAAAAACCATTGCAAATTGTCTCAGAATAGTATTCTCTACATCATACTAAAGTTTAACAAACCCATTAAAGATCCATGTACTCCCAGAAACATTCCCTGAATGTGAATTCTGCACTGGGGTGAACTGTCTCTTTAAACATATAAGAGAACTAAGTCTTATGAGATATGTTCTTTTACACTTGTACCAGAGATTCCTAGGGCATGAATACAGTATCCGATGCCCTAGGAAAGCAATAAACAGTGCCACATACTCACCCTCCCACTATAGACACAGCACAAATAGTAGAACTGTATGGCATCGCCAATGGAACAAATACCCACTGCAGAACATCCTGATAGTCAATGTCGGTGCCTCTGTGCTTACAAAAAGGTTCTTACCTAAAATATAAGATAATTATTTGGAATATAAGTATTTCTAATGAAAAATATATGCACCTTTTATTACTAGCATATTAACCACTTCTGATCTTGCATCAGTAAATTCAGCTTTAAATGTACAGGTTCTAATTTTTCTGCTGCTCATTGTATCTTTCTACTCAGATTCTCTCCTATCTTCCAATTTTGACTCACACACTGATTCTTGGTTGGTAGGATAATTCCTAGCGTTTTAACTCCAAACCCAGGAATGATTAAATGTAAATGCAAATTATTATCTTGTATTTATATAGCACTGATTGTGAAGGGCTTTGCAGAGCTTATACATCATTCGCAACAGTTCCAGTACCAGTGGAGCTTACAATCTAAGGTCCCTATCGCATTGAAACACACTAACTTAGTTATAATAGGAGTCGATTAAGCTGTGTACTAATACCTGGGTTCAGCATAATTACTCACCAGTCGGCCCTGGTACAGCTTTTGCATCTGGGCCCCCCTGTTTGGCTCTCCCCCCTATGAATCGTGGAAGCTGTAATATCTCCCCCTGCCCAGCCTCCTGCGATAACCATTATCATGGCTCCAGTGGGCCCCAAGGGGGTGTGAGGCCTGGTGCGATCGCACCCCCTGCACCCCTGGTAGTTACACCACTGCCTGGGTTTTTTTTCATGTGGAGCTCTGCATGACATCATCACGCTTGACATGAAATGAAAAGATTTAAAGGGGCCACAGCCAATTGTTCCTTGCCCAATGTAGGTCTATTTCTACATTGCGATTCTGGTCTTTGTCATTGTTCTTGACCCCTGCCTGTTCTTGACTACTCCTTTATTGCTGTCTGAACTGACCTTTTCCAAACACCGTCCTGTGGGTCATCTCGCAAAATGTGCCAATTTCTTAAAATAATATTTCCTATTTCTGTAGATTCTGGACAATAAGTATGTACAAAAGCAATGCGGTTGTCCAATGTCCTAATAGTAAGTAGTGAACTCCTGTCCAGTTGGAGGACCCTCCCCTCAGCATTGTCCAGCACTTTAGGATTAAAACCACGTGCCGAGAATTTATCTTTAATTTTACTGATTCTATTTGCACAAGTAACATCACCGCTCACATTAAGGATTTCATGAATTTTCTGAACATGATATCTGATTTGCAGTTCAGCCTTTACTATTATAACAGACGGTTGACAGTTTATATCAGATTAAGTGGCATATTAAATAACCTTATCAACCCGCGATGCCATGGCCCTACCACACAAAATCACTGCCCTGCCTATGATTAAGTGTTGTGAGAACATGAAACAAGTAAGGCTGTAATCTATGTTTTTACTTCAATAAACATCTGTTTTTTTAGCTCTAACTGCCTGGAGGACTGCTCTCTCAGTACCTGCTCTACACATAACCCAGTGATATCCACTCCCCTAAGCTGTATAGAAAGTATGCACAGTATAAGTCTTGAGCACAGTGACATCTACAGGCCATTTGTATAAACACCACAGGAGATATGCAACTCACTAGACATGTGCCCCCAAGAGTAAGTAGATTCCATAAAAAGTATACATTCTGTGGAATCTAAAGTGGGTAAATAATATGTCTATCTACTACAAACAACCAAACACAGCTTTACTAATATTTACTATTAAATTTATAAAAAATATGTATGTATGTGTATATATATATATATATATATATATATATATATATATATATATATATATATATATATATATATATATATATATTGTATATATGAGAAAATAGAGACTTACAGTGAAAAGACTGCTGTTTTGGCCTCCTTCTGTTTCAGGTTTGAGACACAAGCAGATGAATTCTGCGTATTTCCACTCTACATCTTTAAGTACATTTTTTTTATGTGGTTTCGACAGGTCAGTGTAGTCATCACTATGTTAGTTTGCTGTCAATGTATGTTTTGGCTGCTACATCTCACACTTATAAGAGTTGATCCTGCATGGGGAGAACTAGCAAGCCTAGCCTGAGTAATAATATGCTGCAAAATACAGTAAAAGCCCAAAGATATTGTATGTATCTCCAACACCAATAACGAAAAATAGAAATATTTTTTACAAGGCTAAATTATTTATGAATCTATTACAATAAGAGCAATAACATACTAACATACTAAAATACTAAAAGTATTTTTTGGTGCTGGCTATTTTGAGACCTGCAGCCACCAGTGCTCCCTAACTTGTGTCTTTAAGTGAAGCACAAGTTAGGGGGCAGGAGGGTTGATACTCCCATGTGGAGCAACTTGCTTCTTTTTTTTTTTTACTTTGCACAATGCCCTACAGGTAGTAAATGGCCCACAAAGAGTTATATATAGTTGCCATAATGTCATTTAAAAATCACACATTTGTGTAGTATTGATTCTAGAAATGTCCTACGTGAAATATGAACCATGAAACAGGAAAAAAAGGGCCACCATGTTCTTTAGGTTGGGTTAACGCAGTCCATTCTAAATGAATTAAATCCCCCATACAAGTGACAGTGTGTTACAAATGAACCCCATAAAGGCTTTTGCCCGGCCCGGCCACAATTCAAGGAGCACTAGGGACGTGTACTTCTGTACATGTAATCCCCAGTGCCCCAGGACATGCTTGACCGAGGGGGGTTGCGCGACCATGCGCCAGGGGCCATTGAGCACCTAAACCGGAAATCCAGGCATGAACTTTACCTCATTCTACTGCTCTGGTACAACATCTGTGTAAGTATATTTGCTGGCTATGACTTCATTTTTCCACATTTTTCATTCCCGATTCTCTATGTGGACTGGTAATGTACCTTCTTTTGAGCTCGTGCTTGCACAACCCTGAAACACATCTCTTTTTATCAGAGCAATGCAGCTGTAGAATGTATCACTTGAAACATTACATGTTCTTCTTTGCATATGTTCTTTCAGACAAACCAGAAATTGATCCAGAGTCTAAATGCATACTGAACCAGGACAGTATGGAGTGTAGTTGCATAGTCCATTCCAACCCACCTGCTTCTATTGAATGGCGGCTGTTAGATAGTAGAATAAACCAGTGAAGAGGGGGATTTGTTGTCCACACCACCTCTAGTGGTCATATGACAAAGAGCACACTCAAACTGGCAGCCCCAATAATAAGAAACATTTTTTGCTATTCTACAAATGAAGAGGGCAACATAGATACCCATATGCATACAATGAGTGAGATATACTCAGGTACAAACTCTCTGTCAAGAGTAAGGGGCGCTGTGGAGGCAAAGGATGTAGGTTAAGTTCTTAAGGCAGGGGCTGTAAGGCTGGACATGGAGAGGAGGCACAGGATTAGGATGAAGAGGGCGATGAACAGGAGCAGACTGGACAAGACGGAGTGGGTGTAGAACAGGAGCAGACTGGATTGGGAAGGAGTGGGCGAAGACAGAACTGGACTGGAACTGGAGGGCAAGATGGAGCAAGAGCATGCTAGGCAAGGAAGGACAAGACAAGGATAAAAGGAAAAGGCTAGAGCAGGAACACCGCTAGGGGCAATGCCACAGTGCTTAGGAAGACCAATGCTCTGGCACTGGTGGTGAGGAGGGCAGGCCTTATATAGGGAAGGGTTAGTTCTGATTGGCTGACACCAACCCATCAATTAGGCTGATGTTGGAAATACCCTGCAAAGGCTTACGAGCAAGCCTGCTAGCTGCTCACCTGACCTAATGGATAAAGCACAGAACCAGAAACCCTGGTTCGAAACCCAGCAGAGCCATTATCCCCCTCCTTGCCTGGCGACTCCCAGGTTCCTAAGGAAATAATAATTTTAAATGCCTGGGGTTCTGCAGCTGTGCAGGCAAAGCCACCCTCGTGGGTGCCAAGGGTACTGGCAATTTCGATTTTCACAATTTTTTTTAGAATTTTTCGCTGTTTAGAATTTTTTTTTTCACATAGTTCCCAGGTGGCATTCTTAATCTATTGCATTATTAAGGAAGCACATATTCAGAATAGTCACTCATTCTAGTCAGAATTGAGGAATTGATTGGTCTGATTAACTGCTTTTGGCAACTGCACATACAAATGTATGAACTATAGGTATAGAACTACCAAACCAACAGCTAGCTCAATATGACATACATATTCAGAGGATCACAGAATGTTGGAAAGAATGTGTGCTTAATCAGTTATTGTCTTCATTTTCTACAGCTGAGGAGTTTTAAGACCCATCTGATATGGGTACTGATAGCTCAGCACAATGGCTGACTCAGGATATGGTACATAAAGGTTTACTCCCATTTTTTAAAAAGGTATCTTTTTATTGAGTTTAACTGTTTGAACAGGTAGACAAACATTACAAACATTAGTTTGGCAGTCAAACTTGTACAATGTTAAGTGAAGTAGAGCATCAAGAAGTCATCACTGTTGCAGGAAATGAGGTCCAGGGTTCCCACACTTTATTAAACATATCTGTTACCTCTGGATAGGTATGTCAGTTTATATAGTTCAAGCTGTGCATTGATTAGTTTAATCCAATGTGGGTGGTGGTGAGTTCATCCAGTGAATTGCTATTGTCATTTTTCCATAGAACACAAGGAGTTGCATACATTCCCTGGCGCTATTTAGAGGTGCCATAGAGTGTACTAGTCACACTGATCAACGGCTATTTCTTCCCATCATCATCATGTACTGGGATGAGAGGGGCCCATTTGAGTTTAATTTGGGGAAGTGGGTCATCCTGGTTGCACATAAGGACTATATACAAGCAGGGCATCAGTTTCTTAATAGAGGGATTTAGGAGAACATTTTCAAGTGTGGAGTACAGTATAGACTTGGAGTTATTTTGGAATTTTATGGGAAGGCACGGATCCATCCTGCTATTACCCAGTTGTCTCCTGTCCTGACTCTTCACCCTCATCTTCCTCTGCAGTCTGATTCATTGCCCTCTTCACCTGGCCCAGTCTGATTCATCACCCTCTTCACCCTCTTCCTACGTGTTCCATGGGCACAGCTAGTCCCTGCCTAAAGGTCTCACCTTCCTCCTCTACCTCCATATCGCCCCCTACCTAATCTTTGACACATCCAAGGGATAGGTTAGCAACATGTTGCTCAACAGCCACTGTTTGTGGATCACTGGATTAGAGGAAAGCTGATTTGATTCCATTATTTAAAAAGGGATTATGATCTCAGCCTATTATAGGCCAGTAAGTATGACATCTATGGTGCCCAAATTATTGAAAGTCTTGTCAAGGGATCACATTAAAAATTACGTTCTAGAGAAAGGCATTATAAGCATTGATTAAGTAAGTTAGATGTTGGGACAGTGGGAGAGCAGTAGATCTGATCTATTTAGATTTTGCCAGTGCATTTTATACAGTGCTCCACAGATTACTGCTTTCTAAAACTATGGACTGTTGCGCTTAATGAAGTAATGGATAGGAAACTGGCTACGGAATCTGGTGCAGATGGCGGTTTTTAATGGTACATTCTTTACTTGGAGTAAGGTTGTTAGGGGGAACTACAGGGTTCTGTATTGTACCCATTTTTATTTTACTTGTTCATTAATGACTTAGGGGAGTGTATTGTAAATAATGTATCAGTGTTTGTAGATGACACAAAAACCCCCAAATCCAATTAATTCCATCCAGGATGTGGCATCCTTGCAGTAGGATCTTGACAAACTGGTAATCTGGGCAACTAAATGGCAGATGAGATTCAATATTGATAAATGTTAAGTCATGCAGTTCTTGTAGATGATAAACTTGGCTGTAGCAAGCAATGCCAGTCAGCAGCATCAAGGGCAAATAAGGTCTTGAGCTGTATTAAAAGAGGCAGAGAGTCACGGGAGGAGGGGGTCATTCTTCCACTGTATAGAGCAATGGTAAGGCCCCATCTAGAATATGCCGTACAGTTTTGGTCTCCATCACTCAAACAGGACATTATTGTATTAGGGCCCAAAAGAAGGGCAACTAAGCTGATTAAATGTGTGTAAAGTTGCATTTATACAGAAAGAAAACTGGGCAAGTTGGGGTTGATGACACTGAAGAAGAGGTGCTTAAAGGGATTCTGTCATGATTTTTATGATGTCGTTCTTATTTCTAAATTACACTGTTTACACTGCAAATAATTCACGCTACAATATAAAATTTCATTCCTGAACAAGCAAGTTGTAATATTGGCTTGTAGGCAGCCATCTCATGTGACTTCAGAAACAGCCAGCATTTTAGAATGGAACTTCTTTCTGGCAATTAATGGTTTCTCCTAATTAATGTCAATGTAATGTAAAGGAGCAGCACTATTAACTGATGTCTTTTGAAGAATTTTTTTTCCCATGAAAATATCTCTTTAAGGGGGAATTTGAAAGCTATGTATAAATATATAAGAGGGCAATATCATAAACTATTAAATGTTTTATTTACCAGTAGATCCTTCCAGCAAACATAAGGGCACAAGGGCAGGGCCCATTCTGATTAGAAGAAAGGAGGTTCCATTATGTTGGGTTTCATTTCTTAATCTACAGAAAGGGGTTTTTACAATGAGAGATACATGAGATTCAAGATGGAATTGGATGACTTTTTACCAAGTGTGGAAATACAGGACTATTGAAAATAGCTGGTCCATCTTGGAGTCAGGAAGAATTTGTTTCCCCCTCTGAGGCAAATTGGAGAGGCTTCAATTGGGTTCTTTGTTTTTCTCTGGATCAGCTAGCAGTTAGGCAGGTTAAACTTGATGGGGAGATGTTTATTTTTAACCTACAGTAACTAACTACTATACAATGTTCCTTGCACACGTCAAAATCTTATATTTTATGTCAATTTCTTTTTATAGCAAAATATACAGTATAACCTTAATGCCTGAGCACTATGAATACAGCCTCCTGGAAAGATTCCATAAAGTATATTCCCAGCATTTTACTACCACAGCACTGCTCCACATCTATGCATATCCTAGATTTCAAGCCAAAAAAATCCAGTAACGTTAGGTTCACCCCGGGAGTTGATGCATTTTTCTTTTGGAAAGTACTCATTATGGTGAATCCAAAATAGTCAATGATGCTGTTATTACTCAAATTACCAAACTGTGAAGCTTACCCAAGTGCAGTGGTTTTTATGACTTTTCTAAAAATCATCCTAAAAATATTAGTGTGCCGAATCCTGGCCGAATCCCGAACTGAATCCTGGATTCGGTGCATCCCTACTTAGGGGGGTATTTACTAAAACTTCACTTTGATCAAACTCCCAAAACCTGTATCCCCTTAATTTAGCAATAATTCTTCTCAGAAAAGTAAGTGTAAAAAACATTGTGACAAAATCATGTTTCAGTTTCGAATTGTGCGACTCAAAAACTCTACTTTAACAAATTGTTGCCAAGACAACTTATCAAACGGAATACAATGCAAACATTTCAAACTGCTGAGAATCCTGAAGGTAAAAAACATGTTCCAATTGGTAAAGGGACATCAGCCATTGACTTCTGCTTTATTTTGACAGCTGGAGTATTTTTCGGATTTTAATTTTTAGGAACTTTGGAGCATAAAAATATGAAGGTTTTTTTCCAACATTTTGAGTTTTTTCCCCTTTAAAAAACTTGACCAGAAAAAAATGAGTTTAGTAAATAGGTCACTAAATGTTCAGATGAGCAAATAACCAGGCTTTGGTTCCAGTTGAATTTATACATCATTATGCACCAACAACTTCCATAACATAATATTAAAGGGCAGATTTATCAATATGATACTTTTATGATTAGATTGTTATCAGTGGGTGAAAGTTAGAACTAACCATGACAAATACAGTTCTAAAAATCTCATTGGAATGAATAGAACACGGGTGAGTTTTTATTTATTATAAGGGATACTGTCATGGGAAAAAAAAACATTTATCAAAATGAATCAGTTAATAGTGCTGCTCCAGCAGAATTTTGCACTGAAATCCATTTCTCAAAAGAGCAAACAGATTTTTTTATATTCAATTTTGAAATCTGACATGGGGCTGGACATTTTGTCAATTTCCCAGCTGCCCCAAGTCATGTGACTTGTGCTCTGATAAACTTCAATCACTCTGTACTGCAAGTTGGAGTGATATCACCCCCCTTCCTTTCCCCCCCAGCAGCCAAACAAAAGAACAATGGGAAGGTAACCAGCTAACAGCTCCCTAACACAAGATAACAACTGCCTGGTAGTTCTAAGAACAACACTCAATAGTAAAACCCATGTCCCACTGAGACACATTCAGTTACATTGAGAAGGAAAAACAGCAGCCTGCCAAAAAGCATTTCTCTCCTAAAGTGCAGGCACAAGTCACATGACTGGGGGCAGCTGGGAAATTGACAAAATGTCTAGTCCCATGTCAAATTTCAAAATTGAATATAAAAAAATCTGTTTGCTCTTTTGAGAAATTGATTTCAGTGCAGACTTCTTCTGGAGTAGCACTATTAACTTATGTGTTTTGAAAAAAATATGTTTTCCGATAACAGGATCCCTTTAAGCTCTATGCTCACATTTTGATAACTCTGCCCCTAAGTACTATAATAAATGAAATAGTGCTGATTTATGAATGAGTGGTCTACACTATACTGGTGCAGTTACCAAGCACAAGAAATGAGCAATTGGTAAAAGTAAATATGTGATTAATTGCTATTAGTTACTGCACTGTTGCAATTTAGCCGTTGTGTTAGTAGATCAGCCCCAGTATATACAGTAACTAACAGATCCAACTTGAGCATATCAAGCTTAGAAAATATAACAGAGGTGCATATATTGGCATGAAGAAAAACGAATGTAGCTGACTGTTATACTAAATGATAGAAAACAAAATTGCTGTAGAATTAATAATGAAGAATTAATTCTCTAAGTAAACCAATGTAACAACTAAGGAGGGCATAGTCCATTCAGCAAGTTCACGATGTTTAGTCCATTCACTGCGCTGTTCACATTGTGTGTGCCAACTCAGAAGTTCTAAAAAGAGATGGAGAGATGGTAAAGAGTGAGATTATATGGGAACCAGAGAGTCTATACTTTATAAATATATATTAAAGGAACAGTTCAGTATAAAAATAAAAACTGGGTAAATAGATAGGTTGTGCAAAATAAAATGTTTCTAATATAGTTAGTTAGCCAGAAATATAATGTATAAAGACTGAAGTGACTGGATGTGTAACATAATAGCCAGAACACTACTTCCTGCTTTGCAAATCTCTTGGTTTCCACTGATTGGTTACCAGACAGGAAGCAATCAGAGACTTGAGGGGGAGGGCCACATGGGTCACACCTATTTGCTTTTAAATCTGAGCTATATGCTAAGAATCAATTGCAAACTCACTGAACATTTATGTGGGCCCCATTAAAGTCGCTGACTCGCTCAGAGTTAGAGAGCTGAAAAGCAGGACGTTGTGTTCTGTTCAGAAGGGCCAAATCTTTATGTATTTTTGTAACTAGGTGGTTCCTATATGGTCTAATCTCAAATTGTGAATATTTATGCACACACTCACATTTGAAAAATATATATTTGCAAATTGAGAATTTGAATTAGGGTGAGTGCTATTTTCGCACTCAATGACCTTGCACAGTCGCAAACACCCATCTCATTTGCAAATATTTTTGCGTAATGCTAATTTGCAACAAAATGGAAAAACGGGCACATCAGTGCAATATTTCAGCATTCAGGAAAGAATATGGGCAATGCAACCATTTGCATAAATATGTGTTGCGCAAACATGGTGGACCAATGTGTCTCCTTTTCCACTCTTAATGCTAGCCCTGTTTCTCTTTATGATCTTTTCAATCACTCCCGTTTTCGGTCTTCAACTTTTCCTTATCTTCTTTGCTAACCTAGACTTTACTTTTGTTCCCTTCAATCTTATTGTCTCAGTTTCCAGGAGATAGAAATGATCTCATATGTTTTGCCCAGCTGCCACAGATCACCACTTTATTAAGAGCTTGTTCAACATCTAGAACTACAGAATATATAGAGACACTGAGCTAAACAAAAAAAATACGAATATACTTACTTGATATATAGGGTCTTCCTCCTCTGGACTGACTCTTGTTCCTCCTTAAATTAGAATACAGTTGCTGAGGTTTTGTTATCTACATTCTTAAGGTTCTGTTTACTTACAGGGAACAGATATGAATTCTAAATGAGGCTAAATAGTTTTAAACTTTTTTGGGGTTATGTAATATCATGAGCAAAGTGTGCAGCACCTCTAGTAACCAATTAGCAGATAGTATCTATTGGTCACCTATTTAAAAGTAAACATCTTGATGGTTGCTATGGGTTAATGCTCTTGGGCAAATTTTGTGATTTCTATTACATATTTGCTTTGACGCTTCTTTGAGGTTTGAGGTTGAAGCTCAATGATCCCCAACCAGTTTTTCACCAACCCCATGGATGTTGCTCCCAGTCACTTCAAAGCAGGTGCTTATTTTTGAATTCCAGGCTTGGAGGGAAGTTTTGGTTG
The DNA here is from genome assembly GCF_017654675.1 of Xenopus laevis. Classification (NCBI taxonomy): domain Eukaryota; kingdom Metazoa; phylum Chordata; class Amphibia; order Anura; family Pipidae; genus Xenopus; species Xenopus laevis. The sequence goes on along the minus strand of NC_054383.1, from coordinate 129,258,479 downwards.
CATAAAAACCATGTGTGCTGCCAAACAGAGCCTCTTGTAGGTTGGCAGGTTACTTAGAATGACAGTATACAGGAGAAAATGCAGCCCTTATTTGGCATGCTCAGGGACTTTGTTTATGCATGTGTTGTTCCCCAACCATATATTTGATTGTGGTTATGGTAAAAAAAATGGGGACCCCTGCCCTAAGCTTATACCAAGCTTTAGAATAAGTAATCTTAGCATGATACACCTGCACTGACATATAACATAATAACATTTTTTAAAGCACTTTCCACACATGTGGGAAGATGAGTGGTCAAAATGAAGGTTGAAATGGGTGCGACAGAGGAAAGAAAAAGTAGAATGGAAGAAGTGGTAAAAAAAAGAAAACATTTAAAAGGGAAAGCTAGGAAGAGATTATAAAATAAGAAATGTGAGAAAAGGAGCAGAAAAGAATGAGAAAAGGAAAGCACTCCAGGGAAAGCGGAAGTATTTGGAAGAAAAAATGTTGGAAAGGGTGAAAATACAAATGGGTTTGTGATGAGCAATATAAAAAAAGAATTGAAAAGAGAGACAGGCAGAAAGCAGCTATGGAACAAAGGAGATAGCAAGTAGGGTTTTGCATATTTCTATATAATACACAAAAGCCATGAATATCTTGTAAATTATATCCTTATAAACGGTGAGTTCTGATGTCATCAGTTATAAACGGTGAGTTCTGATGTCATTTCTGTCACATGACTCACTAAAATTTGTGTATTATAATAAATAAAGTACCCCCTGTTGCAAAATATGAGGATATTAGAAGTTACCTCCGAGTTTCATGACCTGTATAAAAACACTCGGCCTTAGACCTCGGGTTTTTATATGGTCATGAAACTCCTCGGTAACTTATAATATCCTTATATTTTACAAGAGGGGGTACTTTATTCCCTATATAACAGTAGTGCTAGGCACTGGCATTTTATTTATACAAGTATGGGACCTGCTGTCAATCCTCAGGACCTGGGTCTTTCTGTAATCTGGATTTCCATACCTTAAAGGAATTGTACAGTGTAAAAATAAAAACTGGGTAAATAGACAGGCTGTGCAAACTAAAAAAAATTTCTAATATAGTTAGTTAGCCAAAAATGTAATGTATAAAGGCTGGAGTGGTTTGATGTATAACATGTCAGTCTGAACACTACTTCCTGCTTTTCAGCTCTCTTGGTTTACACTGACTGGTTACCCTGGTTACCAAACAGTGACCAATCAGAGACTTGAGGGTGGGCCACATGGGTCACATCTGTTGCTTTTGAATCTGAGCCGAATGCTGAGGATCAATTACAAACTCACTGAACAGAAATGTCCCATGTGGCCCCCCTTCAAGTCGCTGACTAACTCAGAGTTATAGAGCTGAAAAGCAGGAAGTTGGATTCTGGCTGTTTTATTAGACATCTGTTCACTCCAGCTTTTATACATTACATTTTTGGCTAACTAACTATATTAGAAACATTTTTTATTTTGCACAGCCTATCTATTTACCTCGTTTTTTATTTTTACACTGAACTATTCTTTTAAGTCTGCTAAAAAAATAGTTTTAACATTAATGAACCCTAATAGACTTGTTTTGCCTCCAATAAAGATTAATTATATTTTATTTGGGATCAAGTTCACGGTTGTTTTATTATTAGAGAGAAAAAGCAAATGATTTTTAAATATTTGAATTATTTGATTAACATTATTGTATAGGAGATAGCCCTGCCATAATTTGGAGGTTTCTGGATAATGGGCTTCTGGATAATGGATCCCATACCTGTATAATATAAATTGCTATAATAACACAAAAACATTCAAATGCTTTAATAACAATTTTATAAAATAAATTGTGTTTTTGAAGCATTTTTATGTCTTAATAAAACACTCTGCCAAAAGGGCATGATCTTGCCAGTCGTCTTCATTTGTGAACAATATACTGTAGCTTCTACAGCTCTCCAGTCTGAAATAACAGACGCTATCTGCTTGTCAGGGATCCACTTCAATAGCAACAGGCAGCAGTTTGAAAGGCAAACTGGAAGATGAACTATAAGAGGTGTGAACATAATGATAATAGATTGTTTTAAAGGAGAACTAAACCTCCCCTATAAGAAAAGCTCCTACCTACTACCCTAGATAATCCCCCAACCCTGCTCCCCTCTGTATAGTTCATACCGAATAAATTGTTCACGTATCAATGCAGAGTAAGCACAACGGAGCTCATGGGCGCCATCTTCTGGATCTTCTTCAGGTTGTTTTCCTTCCTTCAGCAATTCACAGCACTTTTGTCGCATGCACAGTTACCGAAAGACTGAACATGCGCCAATACGGCGCTCCCTTATAGATGAAGACTGAAGAGCTGGAAGATGGCACCCATTAGCTTCGATTCGCTTACTCTGCACCGATATGTGAGAAATTTATTCGGGACACTTTTAGTGGTAACGAACTAGGCTATGGGGAAGCAGGGTGGGGGACTATCTAGGGTACTTGGTAGGAGCATTTCTTATGGGGGGGGTTTAGTTCTCCTTTAAATTACGAAGAGTGAAGAGAGTTAGGCCACTCATACAAAATGTTAACCTAATAATAAATCCTTTAAGATTGCATAAAACCATGGTGGCAAAAAAAAAAAATTGTGGTTTTAAAAAGCTTTCCCCTTACAAACATCAGACTTACCAGTCTATAGTTTCCTGTCTGAGATGAAATAATTGATCTGACAACTGTATAGCCACTATAACTATAACTGCATGCTCCCTTAAAACCCTAGAATGATTATGGTGTAATATTATTAGATGGTGCTTTATTACTGTAGTTTATGGGAGATTCCACTGCTAAAGTAAATAATTCTATATAGCATAGTATCATTGCACATTCGTTTCTAATATGTGTTAATAGTAGTGATGGGCGAATTTATTCGGCAGGCGTGAATTCGCGGCGAATTTGCGCGATTCGCCGCCAGCGAATAAATATCGCAAAACGCCCGCGGAAAAAAAAAATTTCCAAAAAAACGGACGCCGGCGTCAAAAACGAGACGCCGGTGCAGTTTCGCAAATTTTTCGCCGTTTCGCAAATTTCGCGCAAATTCGCCCATCACTAGTTAATAGTATGTTTTCCATACCATATATTGACCAAGCCAAGCAATATGTTTTAAACGATTTATTTCTTAAAGCGGTTGTTCACCTTTCAAACCCCTTTTTTTTTTTTTAAGTTCAGTTGTTTTCAGATTGTTCACCAAAATAAAGACTTTTTTTAATTACTTTCAGTTTTTAATTTTTTTTTTTTACAGTTTTTCCAAAATTGAAGTCTAAAGTTTAAAATGGTAGTTCACGTTCACTTTTATTATGTGTGAGCAGGATCAGATGAACAGACAGTCTTTAAAAGGGTAATATTAATTTATTGTTAGCTGTGATCAAATGGGTTCAAAACAAAACAAAATAAAACCCTTGCTAAACTTGGGCTCTAACTAATACACAAGGGATTTTCCCTCTATACTACTGGTCCCCTACTGGAATTACCAGGCAAAACACAAATGTACAACCCCATCTAAAAAACAAATGCTCTGTAAGGCTACAGATATATTGTTATTGCTACTTTTTATTACTGATCTTTCTATCCATACCCACTCCTATTCATATTCCAATATCTTATTCAAGCCAGTGAATAGTTGCTAGAATATTTGGACGCTAGGAACCAGATTGCTAAAAACTGGAGAGCTGCTGAATAAAAATCTAAATTAAAAAAACTAAAAAGATAAACCCCCCTTCCAGAGCTGCTTCAGAAAGATATAAGAAGGTAAAATATGAACCTTTACATTTCAATATTAGAAAAACAGTTGCAAATAGAAAATAGAAAGAGATTGAAAAAAGTCTTTATTTCTAGTGAACTACCTGAAACCAGGGGGCAGATTTATCAAGGGTCGAATTTCGAGGGTTAAAAAACCCTCAAATTTGACCCTCGAAGTAAAAATTTTGCGCAGAAGCTTCGATCGAACGATCCGAACGATTTTAATCGAACTATTCGAACGATTTTAATCGAACGATTCGAACGATTTTAATCGAACTATTCGAACGATTTTAATCGATCGATCGAAGGATTTTTATTCCATGAAAAAAAGAAACTTAGAAAAGTGCTGGGGAAGGTCCCCATAGGCTAACATTGCACCTCAATAGGTTTAAAGTGGCGAAGTATGAAGTCGAAGTATTTTTTAAAGAGACAGTACAAAGAAAAAGTAAATCTGCCCCCAAGTGTTAGAAGGTGAACAACCCCTCTAATCATCTTTCCTCATTGTCTTGTTATATGAGTCTATCATACCTTCGGCTAATACACCCTTATCAGGGCAGTCTTCAATCCTGGCTGCTGTCTCTCTCTGTATTCCTGTTAATGTCAAAGAAAAGAAACAGTGTGAGAACCAAAGCACAATGTCTTTATTATTTATTGCCTTTGTGATTGCTCCTTTCTCAGATTAATTTTATTCTACAAGTCCATATGCCAAATACAAGTTACAAGTACTGATCAGTATCTAATGATCTAGTAAAATTGTGCTAACGGTAAGAATACTTTATATATTGTGACAAAAAGTGTTGTCCCAGTGGGAATTGTGTGTATGATGGCAGATATATGTCACCCAGGCTGAGGTATTGGCTTTGTCTTGGCTGATTCTGTTAATGCTTTTAAGAATGGCTTGGATGATTTCTTGGACAGATATTATATCAAAGGCTTAGTATAGATATGGGTATATATAATTTATGTGAAAGTAGGGAGGGGTGTGTGTATGGATGACTTTGTCTTTTTTCAACCTGATTTTAACTATGTAACTATGTAACCCTGAGTCACCTGTCTCATCTCTGGGACTGAGTTACCTGACCCCTGACCACTGCTATGAGCAATCCCCCACAAATTTACATTTAAAACTGCAAACAATACTGTCTGACATGAAGTGGGTGTCTCCCCTGTCTTGTTGCATAGTTTTATCTTTGGATGAGATTTTACACTATTTTGGAAGCTTTGGGAAAAAGCAGTTCCCTCTCAGGGGTCTGGGAAAGGGTTCCTCCATGCCATATGAACCAGAGTCTGAAGTAGTTACGGTAGGGGTGACCACACTTGAGGCAGATACATTTTCCACTAGATGTGTTAGCAGGTTGCAGAGCCCTTCAAAGCACCTGACATGTCCGATTTGGAGGTCTTTCTGGTTAAATTTGGAACATCCTGGATGAGGGGCCTGGGAAAATGTTCATTTAGTTAAAAGTGAACCACAGGAACCTGGCATTGAGTGGTGGTGGTGGTGTCTGCCCCAGTGCCTCACTTTCGTAGCCCTCTAGTGCCATTGCCTATCATTGAGGTCTCATTTGAAAGAATTGCAATGGACATAGTAGGGCCTCTGGTAACATCAGGGGGGGCATCAGTATATCCTGTTAGACCTAGATTATGCTACCCGGTACCCTGAGGTGGTCCCTTTAAGAAATACTGCCTCCAAAAACTTGGGTAATTTATTAAAGAAGGCTATACAGTAGATGATGATGAGAGTTACTTTATAGTCATCACCCCAGGGGTCTCCTGTGGCAAGGACCTTGGGGACCAGGTGGACATTGGGGACATTTCTTCTCTTTCTGCATCCTTTGAAATCCTGGCAGGGAAGGAGGGACTAAACACTGATGTTACAAACTGTATCAACTTCTCCACAGCTTACAGAGAGCATGCAGGAACTACATAACCCACAATGCATTGCACTATGATGTTCCTTTCCTTATTGAAATCTCGTGTGCAGGGAATTTCCGATTCTTTCCGATTCTACAATGACTTCCATAAGGTAAATGAAGTTTTAAAATTTGATGTTTATCCCATGTCAAGGGTCGACTAGTTAATAGAACGGCTAGGTCCTGCTAGGTACATAACAAGTCTTGACCTGACTAGGGGGTATTGGCAGGTACTGTTGACAGAAATACCATTTTATACTCGGCAGAGGCTCTTCCAGTATATTTGAATGCCATTTAGACTCAAGGAGCCCCAGCGACAATCCAAATGGTGATGGACCACATTCGTAGTCCTCATCAGCCCTACACATCCGTTTATTTTGATGACGTGGTGATTTTTAGTAGAGTTTGGTAAATTTACCTTCCCAGAATACAGGCTGTGCTAAATTCCATTAGTTAGGCATGCTTAACAGTGAGCCCCAAGAAAAGTACTATAAGCCTGGAAGAAGCCTGTTATCTTGGTTATACTTTGGGGGGGATGTTATAAAACCTCAAGTAAAAAAGGTGGAGGAAATCAAAGACTGGTCCCCCATGTCTCACTAAAAAGCAAATCCATACTTTTCTTGGTATGGTGGACTATTTTTTCCGAGGTTGGTTCCAAATTTTGCTACCATGGCTGCCCCTTTAACAGACCTGACAAAAAGGAAAGTTTCCACAATTATTAAGCGGGGTGCTGAGCCATAAAAGGCATTCCAAGACTTGAAAACAGCATCAAATGTTGGTGACTGTGGATTTCAAAGGTTTGTTTTAGAAGCCGATGTTTCAGATGTTGGTTTAGGTGCAATCTTGTCCCAACTGGTGAGGGGAGAAAAAAGTTGGCCCCGTGCTGAAAAGAATTCCAGAGAAAAACTGCCCTGTGATGGCAGTGTGAACTTTGTTTTGTGCTTGAACTTCAGTATGGTTTGTTGTCAACCTGAGTTTACCCATGACAACCAATCAGATTGCTGCATTCATTGTGCTACTTGCAGCTGGCTTTAAAAAGCAAATCACTCATTGGTTGCTATAGGTAACTGCCCATAGGCAAATTTGCTCAGTGTTGATAAACGAGCCCCATTGTTTGAACTAAGATTCCACTATACAAAACCCTAGATGATATTTCATGTCTAAAGAGCTTTATTTGCATTAATGACTACTCATATCAATGCGATTGTCAATTGGATTCAGGATAGCATGGGCAGAGGAAGTCACACATTTTTTTTTAGCAGTTTGCTTATTATAAGATATAGAGGAAAGTTACATTGTTTACTTGCGTCCCCACATATGGGATTACGCTAATGATGGGTGAATCTGTGGAACTGCAAAAAGTATAAACATTATTTTATTTCTGTTTAAAATACTAAATAATCACCCCATTCTGTCTTTCCATATTACCTTTTTCTTGCGTTTTCCTGGTCCTTTTGAAGAGCCATAGGAATCCCAGGCCCATCAGTGTTAAAATAAAAATATTTCCAGCCACCATTGCGGGAATCAGTTTTGAATCAAAACACGCTTCCTTGGGATCTAAAGAAGAACATATGGTGACATAGGTTTCTGCATTGAAACAATTATTAATACATTTTGCATTGCTTTAACTCAATTTAAAAAACTCACCATCAACAATTAAGGTGATGCTAGCTTTAGTAGACCAACTTGTATAAGTCACAGTGCAGGTTAAGGAGGAATTATGGTGTTTCAGTGATGGAGTGAAAGTGATAGTTGACCAGTAGGTGACAGTCCCATCTTGGTGCCTCAATGTATTATTCTGTGTATTTTCTGTATTTACACTTCCTTCCCATGTGAAGGTTGGAGAGAGCCCAGGACAGTGTGTAGGAGCCGTGCAAGTCACAGTCACTTCTTCACCAGCGATCAGATCATTGGTGGGAGATATATCAGGTTCTTTCAGGTCTGCAAGATTTATGTTGAATATTAAAACATTTTTAACAAAAAAAACTAACTTGGGGACTGTGTCTTGTGGTATTGCAGATGCATTGCAAATAATGAAAATAATTTAACAATTCTAATTTGCTTATTTGGCATTGATCACACTTAGGACAAAACCCCATTTAGTTTGGGTCCTGGAAGGAATTCCCTAGAAAGTTCTTTGAAGAATGGACAGTCCTGAGACACTGAACCTATAGTAGGGAAAATGCTTCTTTGGCCTGGCAAACATTTAATATGGACTCACTGGGACCATAAAAAGGGAATGCTTCCACTGATAAGGTCCAGCAGGTGCAGGTCGGCGGGATAGACCATATGTAGTAATCAGCCAGAGTTGCTCAGCAGTTGCCCCATTAAGGAGGCAACAGGGACAACAGTGCAGAGGTTATCCTCAAGACCTTATAAACTCAATTGGTCAGGAGCAGTTCTGTGCTGGACGGCTTTGCCATGACAGAGAAATAAAGGGTTAGTAAACCCTAGTGCACCCCACTGTTCAACCAGACTTGTTGCTCCACTACAAATCCCAGAATAATGTAACCATGAAGCTGAGGCATGCTGGGAGCTGTAGTCCAGCAACATTAGGTTTGTATCATTTAAGAAATTTTGCACAATTAAACTTTTCCCCCAACGCTGCACAGCCAAGGACTGCTTTAGAATGCAAATAATCCTCCAATGAGAAATATCAAAATCTGTATCAGTCTGGCTCTATGCTCTTTGTTCCTGTAACTGGAGCTGGAATCTTTAAGCACTGAGCAAGTCTGTCCTTTCTCCCAACGTCTCCTTCCAGTGTAATATCATCACGAAAAATTGCCATTATTATCTCAATATGTAAGATAGCAGCAAGATGCCTGACATGGTGCTGGGAATCAGCATTCTTTTGGTCAGTTTGTTTGATTTATAGTGATGTTTTTTATCAGTTGGATCCTTATTGATGAATTTCCTCCCGTCTATAATTATAATACATTTTTGAAAATTTCTATAGAAAACTAGGGGGCACTGTGGTACAGCATTACAGCTGGTTTTACAAATACTTTAAAGATGAACAGAAAGGGCATATAATAGGTGGGCCCAACAGTTGCTTTTGGACATCAGCTGGGATTTTACAGGTGAACGTACATGCTGCATTGGGAAGGTGCAATGGTTTCAAGTGATCTGCTATGGAGAGGAAGAGAACACTAACTGGGGCCATTTAGTGAAGAGATGGTTTTACCAATCTGACATTAGGAAAATCAAAGTTATGCAGAATGACAGCTGAAGCCAAGTACACAATAGATTTAGGTTACCAGATCATATGAAAAATCCAGTTAGAAGGTCTGCACTGATTGTAGTAGAGTGTGGGTTTTTGGCATTCGGAGTTTAGTCAATAATCATGGTAAATGGCACAAAACCTTGTCTCCTGAAAGTCTGTCCTGTTCCATGTTATCATTTACTTGTAAAAACAGCAAGACTGAAGAATTATTTACTACACTCTCAATGCCGAAAATCTGAAAAAATTAATTTTTTTAGTATAAAATTGGAATTTTGAAAAACCACAATTTTATTTGGTAATTTATTATACCCCAAGGATGAAAAAAGTCAGAATCTGAAAATCCAGCATCTCAGACCTGCCGAGGTTGCATCTAAGTCAATGGGAGAAATCCCAAAGATTTTTTATTCTGAGCTGGGTTTTTCGTGCAATAATCCAAAATTTTCTGGGTATTCGGGCAAAAATCCCAAAAAAAGGGAGTTTTTGGTTGGAAATTCCGAAAAATTCGTAAAACTTGTATTTTTCCCGATTTTTCTCTGGATTTTTTTCCGCAAACAAATTTTTCGGGAAAGTGTAATCATAAATAAGCCGAAAAAAACCATGCGGTTTTGGTCAGAGTTTTTTCAACAAAACAAATTCGGACTTTGATAAATAACCCCTTTAGTGTCCGGCTTAGGGTAATGCTACATTCATAGTTCACTTTCCTTACCCAGATTATGAGCACATCCCCTTTCTTACCCCCCTGACTGATTCAAAGCTCTCGGTACTTGAGCCATAGTGTTACACCTGCCCCTTCCCCATCCCCCTATTCTTCTCCTCTTCTGCATAGCAATAGCAAGTATATGTAAAGGACTCAAGAAAAACCCAGAATCTGTACACCGGTTGGTAAATGAGATGACCTAAAAAGACATTACTGGAATCACTAAACTGTCATGCTATGCACTTGGTTCTTATTGTATGGAACAATATATTAAATGAATTTCAAAATTGGATTTCAAAAATAAAGATCTAAACCAACATTTTCATATAGGCTTTAAAATAATCATCAGCAGAACAGCACCACATATATAGCTGCTTATTTAATCAGATCTAGGGCATTTCTGGGTTTATAATATTTATATTTTCACTCACCTGTTACAGATACAATTGGTTGGATACGGTAATAGTTATATTTTAAAGGATCTCTATCCAAAATTCTGAACCGGTACTGGTCAGTGTCTCCTGGTTGTGCATCACTGATAGAGAAGGAACAGTCTCCTGCACTCACTTTCCCAGTGAATATAAAGCGCCCGTTTGTTGTATCAGGGAACTGAGAGGAGTCAGTAGAAGCTGCAACTGGGCCATTTGGATGTCCTTTATATCCTTTATACCAGATTCCAATGGCATCTTTGGTTAAGTTATAACTGGGGCCAACAGTAAAGTTACAGGGGATGAGCACACAGAGTCCCCTCTGCACTGTCACCCACTCTGGTCCATCTATGTGAAACCCAGGATGTTGCTCACAGTTCATGCCTGTGGGGGAAAAAATACATGTTCATATTTTACTTATACATGTTCTGATTCTGTACGGTTTCGATTATGTACTCTACTGGCTTTAGAACAAACACATCAGGTACTCCATTGTGCATTATACCACGTGTTTTCATGTGGTGGGAATCCAAATAATAATACTTTCCCCAAGGTGTTTCATTTTCAAATAAATGGGAAGCAGACTGTTATGGGAGATTTTCTTTGACCCCTAATTCATTCTGTGCGCTGCCCTTCTCCTGGGTGCACAGAGAAAGGAAATGATACACTGCCTGTGCCAGTGGAGTAACTAGATGTTACTCGTCCCATAGCAAAATAATGGTAGGGCCAAAATATCCAGAGGTTGTCCTCCTTTACCAATACATATTAAAATTACTCATTGATTAGGGCCTCATGGGGCCCGTTATACCTCCTGACCCCCCCCCCTGCAGCCGCAGGGTCTGCTTTCACTAGTTACAGTACACCCCTACCCTATGCAGCTCCCAGTTCTTCCCTTTCCTCAATCAAATTTCTCTCTGTCCCTCATGCAGGCAAGTCCTTGGCAGAGATACTTAACCACATAGCTCTTGGCTAGTGATGGGCGAATCTCTCCCATTTCGCTTCGCCAAAAAATTTGCGAATTTCCCGCAAAATTTGCGAAACTGCGAAAAACTCGTGAAAAAACGTGAAATCGGAAAGTTCAAGAAAAAACCTTGAAATTCTACAGTTTTCACAAAAAAATAGAGCAATTTGAACGTTTTCACAAAAAAATCGTGAAATATTAACCCTTTCACAAAAAAATCGAGCAATTCGAACCTTTTCACACAAAAAATCGAGCAATTCGGACGTTTTCACGAAAAAAAAATTAAAATCTGAGATCGCCAGCAAATTCGTGCCAGGCAAATTTATTCTCCCTTCATTACAATTGCCAACAAAATATTCAAACACATGGGAAGATTCTGCTGTCTGTGTGGCATGAGACAAGTAAATACCTTCTGATTCTAAAAGGCATCATTTTGCATATAATTGCTAGCTAAGGGATTTTTGGCTCCTTTCAGCCCTTCTCGCAATAATCAGATTTAGGGGTCCGTTTACTAAAGTGCGGTAAATCTGACTTTAAGTTTCCGCATTTTATCGCTGAGAATATTTTTACGCCAGAATATTCGCAGCGACTAAGTTTACTAAACAGCGATGCGCTCAGAAGTCATTGCGATCACTTGCGGTAACTACGTTAAGGAACCAGCTTACGTTAGCGGTAATTTTAGCGAGTTGCGAATTTTCTGGCGAAAAATTACATTTTTGCGAATATTTATGCTATAAAATAGTCTTGTTTTATGGCGGTTATTATGGCAATTTTTACTGTGACATTTATGGCCAGAAATGCATCTTCAAAACTTATAAACTTTATTGACTGATGATTATACCATCCAACAACATCACCAGAGTAACACCAATCAAACATGTCTGCATCATATAAACTCTTCTGCCAATAGAATCATAGGAAATGATACCAGTCAATCTCTTTGCTTCATAGAAATGCACAGTTTAATGTAGCCAATCCCAATGAAACCAAAAAGTGTAGAGGCTGACGAATCCTTGGACTGTGATGCCACTGCCAATAATACGACTCTGAGCTGAAACTGCTGCTGTTGCACCAGATAGAAGCAGAAGCCAAAACATCCTGTCAGCAATAGCTACAGATCTCTCTCCTGTCAGCAAAGAATGATGGGTAAAAAAAAAACATTATTATGGGATATTTCCTGCCCCTTGAGAATTTTCTGGCAGAAAAAATACTTTTACGCCACTTCATATGTGGCGGTAAAAGTTTGCGAATATTCTGGCGTTAATTTTGTCTTTAGCACATTTCGCTGTTTAGTAAACCATGCGTTAATGTGTACGTAGCGTTATTTTCAGCAAATGCGATAACTGGCGAACAATTATTCTTGCGCAAGAAAATTCGCAAATTTATATTTACCGCAGGTTAGTAAACTGGCGATAACATATTTGGCGAAAATTCTGTCTATATATTGTGCGAATATTTTTAACGCACTTTAGTAAACGGACCCCTTGGTTCCCCATTTTGCTACTCTCCAAGTCTTACCTCTCAGAAGTCATGTTCCAATTAGGGATGTAGCAAACCGCCGATTTGATGTTCGCGAACGCCGTTCGCGAACACCGGCAAAAAATGCGAACAGTTCGCGAACTGTTCGCGAACTTCGAACATCCGAAAATCGTTCGATTCGAACGATCGAAGGATTTTAATCGTTCGATCGAAGGATTTTTGTTCGAATCGAACGATCGAAGCCATTCGATCGAATGATTTCATTCAATCCAATGGCTTCAATCGTTCGATTCGAACGAAAATCCTTCGATTTTAGCGATCGAAGGAATCGAATGGTCGAACGATTTTTGACGCGAACGCCTATTGGCGAACGTCGCGCGACGTTCGCGAACATTCGGCGGACGCGAACAGTCGAAGTTTGCGCGAACTAGTTCGCCAGCGAACAGTTCGCTACATCCCTAGTTCCAATATCTTGCACTGATGAGATCTAACAAGATGGAAACAGTCTGCAAGTTTGGATACATGGCTCTGAACTATTGGGCTGTATCTGTGCTATAAACCAGCTGTCTGGATGCATAGTTGACCAAAGGGACACAAAGAAGTGATTTGCATGTCTCCGCCCATGGGAGAATCAAAACTCTCATTTTTGGTATCTAGGCAGTGCTGTGTGTATGACATGAGACAAGTAAATACCTTCTGATTTCCGAAGGTATCACTTTAACTATGCAAGTAAATTGCTTTATTTTACACTTTTATTTTGGCGCTATATAGACATTTTTATTTACTGATAGTACTCTATTTCCTACACAATGCCATCACATTTTTTTAGGCCACAGGTAGTTGTACAGTCATAAGAATTGCTTCCTAGAATCCCAGCCAGGGATTGATTTTCAAATTTTAATTACACTATATAAATTATGTAAATCTTGTTTTTCTTCATTCTTTTGGAAGCCACAATTAGAGCATACAAGAAGGTACTACTTTGTGGAAACTGTTAAGTCAAGATTTCATCACACCAAAATATCATGTATGCACCAGAAAAGGGGGACCCGATGCACCTGCCCATGCACAGCCTGTACAATATAGACAGCAGGGCTGGAACTAGGGGTAGGCAGAAGAAGCACGTGCCTAGGACGCAACAAAGTGGGGGTGCCTAGTATGTACCTCTTTCACCCACCCCTGGTCTGGACCCTAGTTCCTCCACCGGCACTCTCCAATGAGCTTCTTTGTGCACTCCCCTAGCGAGCATCGTTACACATGTGCCGGGAGGTGGTGAAGTGGCCAGCCGGGTTGCCTTGGGTGTCTGGCCAGCTTGGCCCAGAGCTGATAAGTAAGGATGGTGGTGACATGTGAGGAAGCCAGTGACATTGGGGAAATACAGAATGGAAAGTGAAAGTAATTGCTGTTCCTCAGTTATAGAGGTGGGGAAGGCAATATATGATATGAGATTTTTATCAGGTATGAATGTTTTATTTAAAAAACAATTTGAGTTTCATATTTAATTTGAAAAGGACCTTTATTATACAACTATTTATGGGTGACAGATATAAAATAATAGAATATAATAGTAGAATAAATATAGACAGAAAAATGTTGAATGCAGTCAAATAGCCATGTAAAATGTTTATTGTCTCTAATATTCATGCTTGAGTCTTAGGAGGCAACGGCAGTGTCATGATACAGGCCTGTAATAGTTAATAAAACAGGCCAAGGTATCATGAGAAATATTTCTGCCAACATCTAAAGGTGGCCATACACGGGCCGATAAAAGCTGCCGACAGACTGTGTCGGCAGCTTATTGGCCCGTGTATGGGGCCCACCGACGGGCTTCACCGATCGAGATCTGGCCGAAAGTCGGCCAGATCTCGATCAGATGGGATGAAAAATCCCGTCGGATCTCGGTCGCATCTGTTCGGACCCATGATCCGACCCCCGTTTCCCATGCGTTAGGATCTGATCGTTGGGCCCTAGGGCCCACGATCGGATCAGCCCGATATTGCCCACCTCAAGGTGGGCATATCGGGGAGAGATCCGCTCGTTTGGCGACATCGCCAAACGAGGGGATCTCTCAGTGTATGGCCACCTTAAATCAGACACATAACAGGCCACTTTTCACTATGGTCAGAGGGGTCAGAGCTGTAATGCCCTTCTGTAAGCCCTGGCTGATAAGAGCCATTCCATGGGGAGGGGGAAGCACAAGGAGTGAGAACTTAAAGTTCCCAGCAAGTCCCTCACAGGTGAAATAAAGGTCACGTATAACACCTCCTGAAACATATATATCCTCATATAACCCATACCTGTTGTACCAACAATATAAAAAACTGGTGATGGGTTCAAGGTAATTTTAGCTTTCTGACTGGGTTTGGTACTCTCTGTATTAGATGTGAATATCTGGGCAGGGGCAGGTCGCACAGTATTGATTAGTATCTATGGAATTCATGACAGATTTAATAACCAATGAATATAATATCATCTCTCTCCTATGTTCCAATAGGTAGTTATGGTCATTATATTCTTGGTCCAGTTCCTACTCACAGGAGGTCATAAAAACTCAATCTGTGTCCTGCTAGGCCACGCCCCTTACATTCCTGAGGGAGGGGGGAGTGTGCAGTTACCTGATGTCCTGAAATCACTAAAAAATAGTCAGCTCTTCTGACTAAACTGTAGATTTACTTTGGAGGACAAATTGCGATTGGACGTTATCCCATTTGTTTCCCCTTGCCTCCAGGACCAGGAATTCTATATCTTTGAAGTTAAGTATAGGTTTTCCATGTTTTCCCTTTTATTTTATAAACTGTTTGTAATTGAATTATTGAATTGTATGTCTCTTTTTGTAACATCTTTCTGTATATTGCACTGTTATACCTTTTATAATATTAAAGAGAATTTAATAAGATTGTCTTTGGTGCTCTAAATGAACCTAGCCTTAAAGAGTGTAACTGTGAGCCTTAACCCTCTGCATGCTGAAGTACTTGCTGAATCTGTAGGAACTAACTGACTACAGTGAGAGAGTGTTTAATGCATTGGTGTATTGTGAATTATTACCTGATAGAGAGAACAGGGAAATAGTCACATTAGGTTTCTATCGCCTGTGAATGATAGATGGTGGCAGTGAATGAGTTTTGTGGGTGTTGGTTGGTGTTTGGGGTGCTTTTGTGTTAGTCTAACCTGTGTGCAAGGTGGGTGAGAGACTGAGTGAGTGAGCCCTGATAGCCACACCTAAAGTCACGTGCGGCTGGAAGTACCGTATACGTGACAGGCAGTTTTAATGGAAATAACAGTGTCACATACTCACCATCCCAATGTAGGGACAGCAAAAAGAGTAGAACTCTGGGATATTGACAAAGGAACCAAAATTTACTGAAGCTCATCCTGACAGTCAATTCCATTGGCTCTGTGCCAGACTCTCTTACCTATAAAAGATTACAATATGTAAATTTAAACCAAAGCATTTTAAATTAAATGAATAATATAAAATGAATGAATTTAAAATGAATAATAAGAATACATTAATTGCCTTCATTTTTATCCATGCTGACACACCGTGCACCACTTTACGTTGCCCCAGTGGAGCATACAAACTAATGGTAGTATGCTATAAAAGGTGCAAAGTTTGCTACAGGTCTAGTCAGTTCGAAGTGACTTATGCCATTCTTCAAGAAGTGGAATTTATGTTTGGGGACTGTTTCTATCAACAGTTGCAGGGAACGGCCATGAGCACCACTGTAGCCCCTACATAATAACATTTCTATGGATTACTTTGAATGCACCTTTGTGTATTGTTATTTATATTATCATTACACACATTATATTATTATGCCTTGGGGAGGGCATTTGAATACTTTACTGGTATTCCATCCTGTCTTATACAAAACAGTGTCAGCTATTCTTTCATCTTAACACATGAAAAAATTCATTTTCTTGATTTAACCACTAAGAAAGGTGAGTTTCAACTGAAGGTAGATACACAATACAGATAATACGCACAGGAATAGTTTGTTGCACTCCACCAGTAACAGTTGCAGTTATCTTTGTTTTTACATGTGTATTGCTGTTTTATAGAGGATCATGGGAGTTGTGTCTCATTCTGTGAGGCAGATCTATTCTGAGATGTCCATGCGTGATTTACCTTAAAAACACGAAAGCTGGAGACCCTCAATAATGCTCAATCAAGGGCTTCCATCCACAGGCTACTGAGGTGCATATAACAGTCATCCCAAAAACCGACAAAGTGTGCAAGCTACCGTCCAATATCCCTGATCAATATTGATCTCAAAATATATGCAAAAATGAAAGCACAAACTTCCCCCGACTTATCTATCCTGACCAATCAGGCTTTGTTCCTAAAAGAGAAGGAAAGAAAACAACTAAGGTGATCTCATTGATACATTATGCAAAGAAAAAGAACATACCTTCTCTTATTCTCACAACAGATGTGGAAAAGGCTTTCGATAGAGTCTCCTGGCCTTTCTTGGAAGTAACCCTAACAGGTTTTGGATTTGGAGTTAATATGAAAAATAGAATACTAGCATTATATAAATCCCCCCACTGACAGAGTAAATGGTATACTGTCCCCCAAATTAGAAATAACCAATGGTACCAGACAGGGATGCCAACTCTCCCCACTTTTATTTGTGTTAGTACTGGAACATTTTAGGAACAACCCGGATATCTCCGGGCTCATGGTTAATAAAAAGGAGTATAAAGTAGCTGCATTTGCGGATGATCTCCTATTCTTTATAACTAAGCCGATTATCACCCAATGTGATGTCACTGTTTCAATTGTTTGGAAAAGTCTCAAATTTTAAGATTAACTTTAGCAAATCAGAAGCCATGAATATTAATCTTTCAGACTGGGAACTTTCCCTTTAGGTGGACCAATAAAGCTATTAAGTATCTAGGAGTTAAAATCCCATCTAACTTACACTTACTTTACCAGGAAAACTTCATCCCATTATTGAAAGCTCTGGAACTTAAGATAGAGTATTGGAAGAAACTGAGGTTATCCTGGTTCGGTAGGATTCAAGCTGTAAAAATGATGCTTATGCCAAAAATTCTATACCCACTCCAGATGCTCCCAATTAACATACCGAGAGCCTTTTTCTCGTCAGTTAAATCTTTGATATCTCAGTTTATGTGGAAGGATAAAACTCCCATATTTAATACAATAACTTGATACGTCCAAAAGACAAGGGAGGTCTGGCCATCCCTGATTCGCTTAGGTACTACAAAGCAATACATCTGGCATGGGTCTTGGACTGGTATAACTCAAAAGAGGAAAAAGCGTGGATGGCTATTGAAAAAGCTAATATAAAAATACCACTAGAAAATCTTCTTTGGGTTCAGAGAAATACTGCTATGACATATATCCGAAATCATCCCACTATCAATCCTATATTAGATATTTTGTTTCAAGCTAGAGACACTCTTGGGCTCTTACCTAAACCTTATATACTCCAACCTTTGAATTTCAACCCAGAATTTCCTCAGAGTCTAGACAAAGGTTGCTTTGCACCATGGAGTTCATCTGATAACACTCCTACTAAATTGAGAGAATTTTATAGGAAAGGGACTAGATTATCCCTATCAAAGATACAAAACAAATGGGGTAAACACCCAAGGGATTTGTGGTGTTTAACCAGCTATCACATTATCTAATATCTAATAACCCAAACAGGGTGGGGGAGAAAACCCACGTCACGGGAGATCATCATGGAAGGCAAACAGCCACTTAAAAGACCACTCTCTCTCATATACAAGTTGATAACTCATGCCAGGGACCTCCCCCAAGCTCCATGCATAAAGAATTGGGAAAAAGATGTTGGAATAGTGTTGACAGATAAAGATTAGGATAAAATATTTAAAGCGGTTCATAAAAGTTCTATAGCATCCAGGACCAGAAAAAACCCTGTTTAAACTGATCTCGAGGTGGTATTATACACCAAATATATTCTAAATGTAACGATGTATGTTGGAGATGTAATTTGGAGAGAGGGACCTATACTCATATCTGGATTAAGTGTCCGAAACTAAAGGAGTACTGGAAAGAGATTAGCAAAGTTATCAGTACGCTTACTAAGATTAACATACGTCAGCTAGATCCAATACTTCTACTGTTTCACCCAGACATGAATTCCAATAAGATTATCAAAGACAAACTCTTCCTCCATCTAATTCAGGCAGCGAAGGCCCTTATCCTGTGTAAATGAAAATCCCCTAATCCTTCCACATTTATAGATTGTCTTAAAAAAGTTGAAGACACCCGCATACTAGAGGAAATAGCATATACTGTATAACGAATAATGAAAGTGACCGATACTGGGACATCTGGAGGCCTTGGTTAAGATATACTCGAACTAATAAAGCTTAAGGGCTAATTGGTTTATTGAACCCTTTCATAGCAAGGCCATAGTTGGCGAAATGTGATCTGATACTACTCTACTAAACTCTGAATGATGATGCTTACTAAATGACAGTTGTATATGTTAAGGGAATTTAACAAAATATCATTAAAATGAAAATGTATGTACAGTACATCGCTTCCTTCACCATGTTATATACAACTCAAAGTCGGAATGGATATTGTAAATGCACATAACTTCTCCCATTTTCTATGTCCCCCTCGCCGCTACCTTTCCCCTTCTTTTTATTTTTTGTACCCCCTCCCTCTTCCTTTCCTTCTTTAAATTTGAAAAATAAAGAAAATATAAAAAAATAAAATAATGATCAATCAGAGAAGGAAGTTTATTGTTTCAGTGCATTAAGCTCAGAATACTAACATAGCGTTCAGCAACTCCAGATAAAAATCATAACTTATGCGCTTATACCCTTACACAAACATCATCAACATATTTTAATTACATACATTAGCTTAACATTTCATTGGATCCTGATTAATATATACAAGTATAATTTTTATGATTGGTTAATGTGTCTGTGAAATCAACAGTTGCAAGGCTAAATACATTTGCAAGGGGCTGGTATTCAACACTTCTCTTTTTCACATGGGAATACTTATCAGATTAAGAATTAGCAGAAATATTATGCTGACCTTGTGTCAATTCGCTACTTTTGGGACTTTCCAGAAAGAAGCCTGATGTTCTATAGCCAGAATAACTTCTTACTTACTGCATGAAATCAATTACCGTATATACTCGAGTATAAGCCGAGTTTTTCAGCCCCCAAAATATGCTGAAAAACTCTACCTCGGCTTATATCCGGATCAAGCGCATAAACCGCCGCTGGCGCCTAAGAATAGTCGCCGGCCCCCAAGAATAGTCGCCGGCGTCCAAGAATAGTCTCCAAGAATATTCCCGGCGTCCAAGAATGGTCGCCGGCATCCAAAAACGAGACACAGTCACCTCCAATGGGAGCAGAAACCCTAAATTTTTTGATTGAAACTTACCAGAAGCTGCTGCATTTCTCACCCTCGGCTTATACTCGAGTCAATAAGCTTTCCCAGTTTTTGGAGGAAAAATTAGGTACCTCGGCTTATACTCGGGACGGCTTATACTCGAGTATATACGGTAGGCTCAACTGAAGCATTAGGATAGGTATATATAATTTATATATCACTGCCGAACTTGTTTCCATTGGGCAAATCTCGACCCTAAGAATTCCATAAGCCCTCTCCTCAATGTAAAATAAGGTTGTTAAGTATAGGGTTGATAAAAGCTTGGTGACTGTTTCAATTAAGACAATGTAGTTGAATTTAAATTCCTGCATTTTCACCTTCTTTTTGTGGAACCTCAATTTATTAAATGAGTTGTAAACCCATCCATAATGCCGTCCCACAGAGCCCCCCTAGTTTTCTATAAAAGTTGTCAAAAACAGTAATTGTAGATGCAAAAAAATTCACCAATGAGAATTCCACTGATCAAAAACTTTATTATTAATGCAAAAAGAATTGACCAGTGACAATGCTGATTCCCAGCACCATGTCAGGCATCTTGCTGTTCTCTTACATATAGAGATTATTATGTCATTTTTATTCTTGATGATATTACACTGGAATCAGACATTGGGATAAAGGACAGACTTGTTCAGTGCTGGGAAACTGGCCTTAAAGGTTCTAACTCCAATTACAGGACTAAAGAACAGGGAGTCAGATTTATACAGATCAGCTGGGATTCTCATTGGAGGATTTCTGCATTTTGAAGCAGTTGCTGGTTCTGGAGATTATAATATTGCCTTAAAAATACTGATGGTGCTAAATTACACTTCCCAGCATGCCACAACCTTCGTTATATGTTTCATTATCCTGGGATTTTCAGTCCAGAAAGAACTGAGTAAAGTTTGGCTGAGCAGTGCGGTTAAGCAGGGTTTACTACACCTTTAAAGGAGAACTAAAGTAAAGAAGTAGGTAGAAATGTTGTACATGATGTTTTGTGCTTCTGTGCCAGCCCAAGGCAAAAGATGCCCCTGTAGCTCCTCATCTTCTTTTCTGCTGATTCACTGCACATGCTCTGTGCTGCTGTCACTTACTGAGCTTAGGGACCCACTCACAATATACAGTACACATAGAATAGATTTGTCACAATATAAGGCTGATTGGTAATTAATACACATAATTATTACATGGCAGCACAGAAACCAGTGCAATTAGCATCAGAATTTAATAATCAGCAAACCTGTAGCATCAGCTTATATTACAGCCAGGGAAGCTCATTTTCTGCTGGATAATTAGTGACGACCCCTAAACTTAGCTTCTCAACAGCTGCTCAGAGCCCACTAACAAAATCCAAGATGGGAAACTTCTGTGAAATGTGAAGCCCTGAATCATTACTACTATATATATATATGTGTGTGATATATATATATATATATATATATATATATATATATATATATATATATATATATATATATATATATACATATATATACAAATTGTTTTTGTAATCTGGCATATTTTCCCTCCCATTCATCTTTATGTACAAACATAAAGCATCCTAAATATAAACACCAGGGGTTTTGTGAACAATTAAATGCCTAATATGCATCATTTTTACCAAACTATGTGGTATCGTAAGAAATGCTAAATGTAAGTGGACCCCATGAAACATATTTTTGGATACGATTAAAGTTCTGATAAAACCAAAATGGGTAAATATATCTTTCTACTACAGGTGTGAGACCCTTTCTTTTTCAATATAATAATAATGATAATAATAATAATAATAATAATAATAATAATAATGATAATAATAATGATGATAATAATAAAAATACAGTACCGTGTTCTTGATCCAAACTAAGATATAATTAATCTTTATTGGAAGCAAAAACCAGCCTTTTGGGTTTACTTAATGTTTATATCATTTTTTTTAGTAGACTTAAGGTATGAAGATCCAAATTACGGAAATATCCATTATCTGGAAAACCCCAGGTCCTGAGCATTCTGGATAACAGGTCCCATAGCTGTACTAAACTGCCAAGCTAACTGCTGTTATGAAATTTCTGGATGTCACCTCAAAGCAGAACCTTATCCCCCACATATCCTGCCTCATGCACACGTCTATCAACAATAAAATATAGACTTACAGTTAACGGACAGCTGTTTTCTTCAGTTTCATATTTGAGAAATGCACAAATACTTGCTACAAGCCCTTCCCATCATTTATTTAAATATGTGCTACACCCTTGAGTATTTTTTTTCTCATTTGGTCGTTTCTCTAGGTCAGTGCTGTCATTACACTGTTAACATAAACATATGTTAGGGCTGCAACAAGGAAATGATATATCTCAGCTATAATGGGTGTTGCGTGTCTAAGTCTAAATACTATGCTAATGCATGGGTAGAAAACTAACAGGACTAGCCTTAGTGATAGTGAGTGCCTAGATACAGTAAAAACCTTCAGATAATGAATTTATCACTAACACTATAATTGCAGGTAAAGTTGGTGTACTGTGTTAGGCAGTAAAAATGTTACAGGGCAACTAACTAAAGCTGGCCATAGATGTTGAGATTTTTAAAAGATCAGATCCTGATCGTGAGACCACGATCTTCTCAGAACGATCGTACGATCGTACGAATCTACCATCAACTAAAAAGACCAATTTACCAGGAAAACAAAGGGGAGCTGCCTGCTTGGCCCTGCAAACATAGATAGATTGCACTGGGACCGACAAAGATTTTTTGACCTGGCCGATCAATTTCCCGACAGATGTCGGCCGAAAAATCGTAAGATGTACGATCGTTCGAATACCACTAACCGCACGATAATTTTGAAGGATCGGTCGGGCTTCCCTAAAATCGGTCGTTCGGCAAGAAGAATCGTCGCGTCTATGGGGACCTTAACACTGATTTATTTAAATTATTTAAGAATCTACTACAGACAAACAAATGTAATTGTTGTCTCCTAACTGCTCAAGAGCCAGAGTTCTACCTTTTATTTGGGGTTAATATAACTGTGCATTACAAAAAGCGAAGGCTTCCTATTCTTTCTTTCTTTTTCAAGTCTTTTTGTCGAAATTTTCGAGCAAAGAAAAAGACTTTTACATAACAGCAAAGTAAAATTGAAACATGTCCAAGTTCAAGAAAAAGAAAAACTGTTAAACAGACTATGCAGTACACAGTTCGCTCAGATATCCAAAATAAAAATATAGTGAACAATAAACAGAAAAAAGTAAACATTAAACATTAATCCGTTTAGTGCCACAAATTGTAGAATCTATGTTCTATGGATAAAAGTACCTAAATGTCACAAAACATAGATTCTACGATCTGCAGGACTTCTGGGGTGAGGAGCCACTCGCTCCGTCCCTGCTCGTTCTCCTGCCCCTAGGCAACAAGCAGATTGGGGGATCAAGTGGCCCCTGGGGTGCGATCACCCAGGGGCCCAAAGGCAGCAACAGGCACATGAATTCTAGGTGTCCTGCTGCTGAAATCCCTGCCTGGACCCCTAACACTGCCCCCCAATGAATTCTGGGCAAAGGCTACCCTCTTCTCGTGGGGACGACCTCCAGCTCCCCCAGCCAGATTTTCATTCTCTATTCAGGTTAGTGTTAGTTAGTGTTATACACACAAATGCACAGAATTTTTTACATTAATACACATATTCGCACTTACATACACACAAATACATTTTTGAGGATTGGGAGGGTCACACACAACCACGCGCGCACATAACACATAATTTGCCAAGTGTACTTGTGCACTTTTTGTTGCTTTTTTTTTTCTTCTTATAACATCATCTGTTTTTTGCCTGAAAATGTTTTATTGCCATTGCGAATAATGTATTTGCTAACCCTACTGTGCAACACATTTTGTATGTTATTTCGGTGATTATATTAAATTTTGGGAAATTTGGTGCATGTTTTGCCATTTCATTGCATTATTAGCCATTTTATTGCAGCTCTGCGTTGCTGTCGGTCGCTTGTTTTTGACCATAAAACCTATTTGGCCAAGCTAAAGTATTCAAACTGTGATTCTGACTGCTGATTTCAGTAGGCAAAAAAAAAGAATTGATTTTTGTGGTTTTATTGGATTTTAGTGATGTTATTGCATTTCTCACTGTTACAGTAACTGTACAGTAACATCAACATTTTAAAAAAAATAAAATTTGTTACTATACAACGAAAAATAAAACACCAACACAAATTAAACTTTAAAATCACAAAGTCTTTATTAAGAAATAACTCAGAGAAACTCCATTTACTGTCCTCTTCAGAAAAGGCGACAGGACGACCATCGATCCTGCTGTGCTCCATTTCTCCTGCCTGGCTAATCTTACTGACAGCATGCGGCTTCTTCTTGGATTCGGTGGATGAAGAAAGAAGACACTCTGGCAAGGCAGTATGTCTGCTATATATCCATTTGGGGTTCTCTATGCTCCACATAATTTGGTATATCTATGGATATTGGGCATCAAACTGTTCAGTACATCCCTGGAGGTCATATTTAGCATGTTTTATGCTGATACATTATGAAATGTGGGGCATATAATAAAATAAATGCAAGCTTTCAAGCAAGTTTTTCATAAAAACCACTATGTTCAACATAGCTTTACAGTTTGGTAGTTTGCTATAGAAAGATTTATTACCCATTTTGGATTTGTCAGAATGTGTTCTTTCTGAAAATATATGGTTTTATAGCGTCCCCATATTGTTAGGGGGTTTTATGGCACATAATAAACACATACCAGGTGCTTATATTGCAGCAGCAAGAGTGTCTGCCGTGAAAATTCATATTCGTTATTTTAATTTAGGTGCCTCTGTACACCACATAATTAGTGATGGGTGAATTTATTCGGCAGGCGCGAATTTGCGGGGAATTCCCGTGATTCACCGCAGGCGAATATATTTGCGAAACCGCTGTGAAAATTTGCCGGCGTAAAAAAAATGGCGTTTCACAAATTCTTCGCTATTTTGCGAATTTCGTAGGAAATTTGCGAATTTTTCGGCGAAGCAAAATGCCCCAAATTCTCCCATCACTACACATAATTTGGTAAATCTATGCATATTGGGCAACAACATGTTCAGTATACCCCTGGCGTTAATATTTAGGATGTTTTATGCGGATAATGTTACGAATTGTTGAGCATATAATGGCGTAAAATGCAAGGTTTGTAACAAATGTCATAAATGTCATAAAAACCACTACATTCAGCATAGCTTTGCAGCTTGGTAGATTGCAGCAGAAAGATGAATTTACCCATTTTAGATTTGTCAAAATGTGTATTCTCAGAAAATATATGTTTTTCTAGGTTATCCTTACTGTTAGGGGGTCTTATGGTACATAATACAAATATAGAGTGCTTATATTGCAGCAGCCAGAGTGTGAGCCGTGAAAATTTATATGCACTATTTGCATTGTGTCGAAGTACTGTCTCTTTAAAAAAAACTTCGACCCCCTAGTTCGCCATCTAAAAGTTACCGAAGTCAATGTTAGCCTATGGGGAAGGTCCCCATAGGCTTGGCTAACTTTTTTTGATTGAAGGATATTCCTTCGATCGTTGGATTAAAATCTTTCGAATCGTTCGATTCGAAGGATTTAATTGTTCGATCGAAGGAATAATCCTTCGATCGTTCGATCGTACAATCTGCACTAAATCCTTCGACTTCGATATTCGAAGTCGAAGGATTTTAGTTCCTAGTCGAATATCGAGGTTAATTAACGAGTAAGTACTAAACTTTGCAAAATTATAACTTTGCAGAGAGCATTGGACAGCAGCACAGTCTCCTAATAAAATAAGTCTTTATTTACTTGGCTAAAACAAGGCCAGAGCCTCTCCCTTGAAGAACACTGAGTGCTTGGCTGAAGCAGCTGAAAAACATACCTAAAACTATAAGTTCCTTGCAGGATGTTTTACTAATTGGAGAAATGGGGAACAAATTGGCAAAGGTTACGCTTTTTGGTAGAAATAAAATACATGCTAATTATGCATTAAATGGAAGTTTGTTGGAGACCACCTGTAATGAGAAGAATTAAGTGATGTTTGTGGATAATAAACTGTGTAACTGTAGTCAGCGTCATTCAGTTGCTACTAAAGTAAATAAAGTGCTGTCTTGCATAAATTAACATTAAAAGTTATTTCACCTCTTCATAGGTCCCTGATGAGCCTCATTTTAAAGGAGGACTAAAACTTAAAAAAGAATATGGCTAGAAATGTTCATCCATGTGTTCTGGATTTTTCTACCAGCCAAAGTTCTATAGAAATGAAGATTAATGCCTCTGAAGATGCCCACAGAAACTCTCAATCTTTTGTCTTGCCAAACTACGGCACATGCTCAGTCTGCCCTTGATGTCAGTAGTCTGAGCTAAGGGACCAATTATAATATTCTTCTTTTCTCTGCCTGTTTGCTCTAGTCACTGCCTGTTCACTATTAAAGGGGAACTAAAGTCTAAAATAGAATATTGCTAGAAATGCTGCATTTGTATACTGAACATAAAAATTCTACAGCACCTGCCCAAAGTTTGAGAAGTCTAATAAAAGTAACGGCTTACACCTTCAAATATAGATATTGGGATATAGATATAGATATATAGATAAATCTATATAAATATAGATATATGGATATAGATATTCAGTAACATCAAAAGTCTCTTTGGTAGAAATCAAATGGTTTGAATGGTAGTCCTGCACTCACCGTAAATCTAACCATAAATGTCCTTAGCTCATAACAAGGTTACGGATATATAGAAACATTGGGGTAGCAGTCACCCTGCTTTAGTTCCAGGGGTACCCAGGGTACAAATAAGCACTCACCCCAAATCTCCCCCTAACTGGCCTTCAGGCTGGCCCCCCTTAGCTCATAACAAGGTTACAGATATATAGAAACATTGGGGTAACAGTCACCCTGCTATAGTTCCAGCGGTACCCAGGGCACAAATAAACACTCAACCTAAATCTCCCCCTAACTGGCCTTTAGGCTGGCCCCCCTTAGCTCATAACAAGGTTACAGATATATAGAAACATTGGGGTAACAGTCACCCTGCTATAGTTCCAGCGGTACCCAGGGCACAAATAAACACTCAACCCAAATCTCCCCCTAACTGGCCTTTAGGCTGGCCCCCCTTAGCTCATAACAAGGTTACAGATATATAGAAACATTGGGGTAACAGTCACCCTGCTATAGTTCCAGGGGTACCCAGGGCACAAATAAACACTCAACCCAAATCTCCCCCTAACTGACCTTCATGCTGGGCCCCCTTAGCTCATAACAAGGTTACAGATATATAAATGCATTGGGGTAACAGTCACCCTATTTTAGTTACAGGGGTATCTAGTGCATAAACTCCTGTGTTATAAAGTTACATACAAATGCAGGTGTGTAATAAAATTCTAATTATATTCCTGCATTCTTTTGTCATAATGATCTCACCCAAACTCCAACTCAATAAGTTGGTATAGTCAGACTACAGTTGACCAGTAAGTAGTTATGAAAGTTTTATTATTCATGCAATTCATCTTATGAATAGTGATGGGCGAATTTATTCGCCAGGCGCGAATTTGCGCGATTTGCCGCCAGCAAATAAATTCGCGAAAACGCCCGCAAAAATTTGCGTCAAAAACGGGCGTCGGAGTCAAAAACGGGCTCCGGCGTCAAAAACGGGCTCCGGCGTCAAAAAAACGGGCGTCGACGTCAAAAACGAGACGCCGGTGCCGGTGCAGTTTTGCTAATTTTTCGCCATTTCATGAATTTCATGCGAAATTCGCAAATTTTTCGGTGAAGCGAAACAGCGCAAATTCGCCCATCACTATTTATGAACATAGACCATAGCATTCTAAAAAAAAATGCCCTTATTAATTGTTGTCATTACTTTTTTTACATTTAAATTTTTTTAACCTTTTTTCACAACTCCGGTCTGGTATTTCAGGAGTCATCTAGTTCCATAGGGTTCCACTTAACATAGTAACCATGTAGTGAAAAATGAAGATAAATCATAATAAATCAATGAATAAAACCGAAACAATAAAATTGCAACCTCACTGAGAAAAACTTACTGGTATGAAGAAACCATCACCTTGTTATTTTTAGAAGTGTAAAAATGTTTTTATCTGAAATACTAAATCATACCCCCAGCCTGACTTTCCATATTACCTTTCATTTACATGTTGGCCCTTTTAAAGTACCAGAAGTTTCCCAGGCCCATCTCTGACAAAATAAGAATATTTCCAGCCACCATTGCAGCAATCACTTTCATTCCCTATTCTCTGGGGTTGCCAATGTGTTAGGCATCCACAATGAATATAATTGCCAAGCTAAAACCTTGGACTGGCGCTCCTGTCTGCTGGAAAGAGCAGTGGCCAGTGGTACAATTCCATGAGTAGCCAATGTCCCACCAAATGGGAGGAGGAGAGCACTCTCTCGTGTGTGCCAAGTTAAGCCTGATGTGGACACTGGTTGCAAGTAGAGACCAAACACTGGGGCAAAAAGTACAAGTTGTTTAGAAAAAGAGGCTCATTTTGTGTGTATAAACAACTGATGAAAAGAAGACTCACATTTAACAATCAAGGTGATGCTTTTCTTAGTAGGCTCTGCATTATAATTCACAGTACTGATTAAGGAGGTTTTCTGATGTCTCGATGAGGAAGTGAAAGTGATATTTGACCAGTATCTGATGTTATCATTCTTGGGCGGCAATGTATAAATTTGTATATTTTCTTTATTTACACTTCCTTCCCATGTGAAGTTTGAAGAGACATCTCACATCAATAAGAGGTGTTGCATCTCTGTTTGCCAATCTGAATACAAACAGGACTAAGCTAAATGAGAATGAGTGACTAGATGCAGTAGACGCCCTTACTGTATGTTTCTCTAACACTAATAACAGGAATATAGCAAAATGGGAAACTTTTTACAACACTTATTTAATTACTTGTTTTCTTCATTTTTAACTCTTTTAAAAGCCAACAACTGGTCATTTACAAAAAGTGAAGGCTTCTTTCACTAATGTCATCCATTTCAGCATTGTTGGAAGAAGTTCAATTGAGACTAGAACATGTGAACATCAAAAGATCTAGATCAGATAGTATTCATGCCAGGGTGGTAAAAGAGTTCAGCTCTGTGATTGTCAAACCTCTGTACTTAATTTTCCAGGATTCTTTGATGTCTGTCAAATTGAAATGGTAATGAGATGTCATTGTCCAGAAAAGGGATTCCATTCTCAGCCTGAAAACTATAGGCTTGTTAGTCTGACATCAGTGGTAGGAAAGCTTTTGAAAAAGTAATAAGGCATAAGACACTGGAGTACATTCTAAATTACAAAAGCAATGGATCTATTATGCCAAAACCTGTTATACAGAAAGCTCAAAATTTCTTTTTAGCATTATCCCATAATACCAGATCAATACATCAAAGTATTTTTAATTGTTTTTAACCCCATGAATTGATTTTAACTGATTAATTAAATGTTACGTTTTAGACTTGTTACAGTACATGATCGTTGCTCAAAATCTGAGAGGTTATTGAAATGAATTAATACAGGGCACTTTATTCACTGGAAGCACTTTATATTTATTTATTTCATGAATTCACATCAAATTTTGATTACATCAATGTTTTGACACAAATTAATTTTTATTGCAATTGATGCAAAACAAATTTTTTCTGAGAGTCATTTTTCACCATTAATTATACTCATTAATTTTCTTTCTTTCTTATACTACACTATAATCACAGTATATTGATGGTGCGACACAATATAACTCTCTTTTTTGTATAACAGCCTCAATATGTACATAACAAATCCAACGAAGTATATAGAGCTAAGCACATATAACAGAGGTGCATTTATTGGCAGGAAGATACAAGAATGTCGCTTACTGTTATACTTAATGATAGGAAAGAAAAATAATGCTGCTGTAAAATTAATAATGAATAATTCCTTCTCTAAGTAAAACAATGTAAAAACTGTACAAGGAACATAGACCACGCAGCAAGTTCTGTTGATGTCTCGGTCAATCATTGTTCATATTCGGTGTACTCAGAAGTTCTAAAAAGAGATAAATAGTGAGACTCATATGGCGATCAGAGAGGCTAAACTTTATAAAAATATAGAAAGACTGCAGCTGTGTTTTATTACACAATTTTAGGGGCTGATTCACTAAATTCGAGTGAAGGATTCGAAGTAAAAAAACTTTGAATTTCGAAGGTTTTTTTGGGCTACTTCGACCATTGAATGGGCTACTTCGACCTTCGACTACGACTTCGAATCGAAGGATTCGAAGTAAAAATCGTTCGACTATTCGACCATTCGATAGTCGAAGTACTGTCTCTTTAAAAAAAACTTTGACCCCCTAGTTCGGCAGAAAAAAGCTTCCGAAGTCAATGTTAGCCTATGGGGAAGGTCCGCATAGGCTTGGCTAAGTTTTTTTGATTGAAGGATATTCCTTCGATCGTTGGATTAAAATCCTTCGAATAGTTTGATTCGAAGGATTTAATTGTTCGATCGAAGGAATAATCCTTCGATCGTTCGATCGAATTTTCTGCGTTAAATTCTTCGACTTCGATATTCGAAGTCAAAGGATTTCAATTCCTAGTCGAATATCGAGGGTTAATTAACCCTCGATATTCGATCCATAGTGAATCAGCCCCTTAAAATCCAGGTGGTATAACACACACTATCAATCCCACCAATATTGTTCCTGGTGCCCCACACTATCACCCACAAAAAAAACTCTGCAAATGTAGTTCCATCCCACCCCTTTCCCTGTGCTCCCAGCCGGAACATACTGTGTTCCTCTAAACCCAGTAGACAGAAGCAACCTCAAGCCACTTTATTGAGAGCTTGTTCAGCATCTCCAACTACTATGATAAAGAAACACTGAGCTTAACAAAAGAAAAACACTAAAATACTTACCTGATATATACTCTTCCTCCTTTGGACTGACTTTTGTTCCTTCTTAATAAAATAGAATACAGTTGCTGAGGCTTTAATATCTACATTCTTCAGGTTATGTTTACTTATAGGGAACAGTTATGAATCCTAAACTTTTTAACTATTCTTTGAGGTATCCGGAGTTGCCTTTAGCTTATACCAAGCTTAGAAAAAGTCATTACAGTCAAATAAATTTTTATTATAAATGGTAATAGTATGCTTTCCATTTCAGATATTGACCAAGTCAGGCAATACTGTATGTACTATTTATAACTTAAAGGGATACTGTCATGGGAAAAAAATTTTTTTTCAAAATAAATCAGTTAATAGTGCTGCTCCAGCAGAATTCTGCACCGAAATCCATTTCTCAAAAGAGCAAACAGATTTTTTTATATTCAATTTTGAAATCTGACATGGGGCTAGACATATTGTCAATTTCCCAGCTTCCCCCAGTCATGTGACTTGTGCTCTAATAAACTTCAATCACTCTTTACTGCTGTACTGCAAGTTGGAGTGATATCACCCCCCTCCCTTTCCCCCCCCCAGTAGCCAGACAAAAGAACAATGGGAAGGTAACCAGATAACAGCTCTCTAACACAAGATAACAGCTGCCTGGTAGATCTGAGAACAACACTCAATAGTAAAAACCCATGTCCCACTGAGACACATTCAGTTACAATGAGAAGGAAAAACAGCAGCCTGCCAGAAAGCATTTCTCTCCTAAAGTGCAGGCACAAGTCACATGACTAAGGGCAGCTGGGAAATTGACAAAATGTCTAGCCCCATGTCAGATTTCAAAATTTAATATAAAAAAATCTGTTTGCTCTTTTGAGAAATGGATTTTCAGGACTGATTCATTTTTTTAAAAAAATTTTTTTCCCATGACAGTATCCCTTTAATCATCATGCCTTTTTGTCTTATTAGATTTCCTGTCTTATAATTTTACATCCTTACCAGGGCACTTTTCAAAACTGGCTGCTTTTTCTCTCTCTATGCCTGTCAATGTCAGAAAAAAAGTTGAGAATGTTTTAAGTTATGAGAAAGTTTGGAGAAATGAAGAGCAAAGTCAAAATATTAAATTCCAACTGAAAGACATTGACTCATCATAGCACAAAAACTAACACAAATAAATTAGCATAATGCTTTAGAAAAATGTAAAATTTTGCCTAAATGCTAGTCGAACTAAAATAAATGATATTTTTAAAATATAGAATTTATATTAGTAATACTAAATAATAGTCCCATTCTGTCTTTCCATATTATTTTTTTCTCGCATTTTCCTGGTCCTTTTGAGGAAACAAAAGAATCCCAGGTCCATTAGAGTTAAAATAAAAACATTTTCAGCCACCACTGCAGAAATCAGTTTTGCATACAAAAACGTTTCCTTGGGATCTAAAGAAGAACATGGTGAAATCTATTTCTGTATTGAATAAATTATTAATACATTTTGCATTGCTTTAACACATATATTCCATGTAGGGAAATATTCCCAAATTACACAGGCCGCCACCTAATTATATTTGTTGTATCACCATCAGTCACTTCTTAATGACAAAACAAACCTGACCTATGATTATTATCTGTAGCAACTGTAACTATCCAAATACATTTTATGGAGACTCAGACAGTCAGTATAGAACTTCATAGGGATTGGCTGCTAATTGTTTTGAGTTACAGAAGAAAACCTCTCTTCTGTCCAGACATACTTTAAAGCTCATTTATGGCGGAAATAGACATTTCCCAGGAATTCTGGGGAAAAAATGCTACATTGTGGGAAAAAAACATGGCAATTGCTCTTGAAATTGCAGTTTGCTCACTGCACTTGCAGACATAATTTGACCCTTACAATGTTTTATGGCCATTGTTAATAGAAGAAAGATATAACAAGCCACTGGATTGGTCAATATGTGAGAAGAAAAGACAACTTACATTCCACATCCAGGGTGATGCTATGATTAGTAGAGATTCCTTTACATCTCACTGTACAGGTTAGTAAGGTATAATGGTCTGTCTGTGAAAGTGATTGTGGACAAGAAGGTGATATTATCTCTGGGTTGTAGCAACTGATAATTCCCTACATTAATTATGTTTATATTTCCATCCCATGTGATGGTTGGGGAAGTCTCCATGCAATTTTCCAACAGTTGAGCAAGTCAGTGTCACTTGTTCACCAGCGATCAGTTTCTTTTAAGGAAATATATCAGGTTTGTTTAAATCTGCAAGGTAAATGAGATTAATCGATTGACAGAATGAATGGATCATAATAACCTCCTCATACAATTTACCATTACCACCACCACCACCATCATCATCAATAAGGAATTCCCCCCCCCCCAAAAATGCTGTCTTTATATAAATACAATTAATTTTGGGTTTTAATATGTGAGCTATCTGATACTAGGAATTATTGTCAATGGCACTATCTTTATAAACAAATTGCTTTAAAAAGATGTAAGTGAAATTCCTACTGGCTTGAGCAAAACCATGGTATGCCCATGAGGACTGATCACAGACAAACCTAATTTGTACAAAGTAGATGCCTTTCATCAGGTCCCACAGGTCAGCTTGAAATTGTTTCCTAAATAAAGCAATATTTGCTATAAAGGAGCAAAGTAAAAAGGCTTTAGATGCCTCCCAGACAATAAGGGGATTATTAGAGTTTGCATTATTGGACCAGTAATTCTCATAATTCTTAGCCACAGTGACTCCGACTTCAGGTACATTAAGCCATTTAGGTTTAAGGCACCCGGCAGGTGTACCACATTCCTATTGGGATCAGAAAGGCAAGGACAGCAGGCATGATCTTCGTTTGAAGAGAAGTAGAGGCTAGTGCTAGGTCTGTTCTGGAGATTAAACAATGTGAGGCAGAGTAGCATGAGTATGCTCTAGTTAGTGGGTGTCCCTGTCTTCTAGGGTCAAGAAAGATGTAGGAGAGGCTAATTAGATAATGGCATTATACCTGCCAGACCTAAGGTTTGGATGTCATGATATAAGTAGGCACACAAAGTGGCATCATCAAAACCATTGCTGGTCCTGCCACCCAAGGACTCCTCTGTGCTATACATAAAGAATTCTGTAGAAATCAGAAGTACAATACAATTATACCTTGCACAACTGGCTGCTGCTATGCGTCACATTAAAGGGCAAAGAGATAAGGGAACATTATTGTAGTGGGTAGAATAGGACGCTATTCATTATTATCCACACTGACACATTATGCACCACTTTACACTTTACTGCCCCAGTGGAGACTACAAACTAATGGGAGTATGCTATAAAAGGTAGAAAGTTTGCTGCAGGTCTAGGCACTTCAAAGCGACTAGTGCCGTTCTTCAAGAAATGTAGTTTATGTTTTCAGACTGTTTCTATCAACAGTTGCAGGGGACGGCCATGGGCACCAATGTAGCCCCTACATAATCTAACATTTATATGGATTACTTTGAAAACAACTTTGTGCATTGTTTTTTATATTATCATTACACAGATGTTAAAATTATGCCTTGGGAAGGGCCTTTGAATACTTTGTTAGTAAACCATTCTGTCTGATATAAAACAGTTTCAGCTATTCTTTCATCTTAACACGTGAAAAAATTTGTTTTCTTGACAAGAAAGGTGGGTTTCAACTGACAATTGATAAATATACAACACAGATAATACAGACAGACAGAAATAGTTTGTTCACACCACAAGTAAAAGTTACAGTTATCTTTGTTTTTACATCTGTATTGCTGTTTTATAGAGGATCATGGGAGTTGTGTCTCACTCTGGGAGGCAGGTCTATGCTGAGAAGTCCGGTAGTGATTTCTCTTGGAAACACGAAAGCTTGAGATCCTTGATAATGCTGAATCAGAGAAGGAAGCTTATTGTTTTGGGGCACCAAGTTCAGAATACTAACATAGCGTTCAGCAACTCCAGATAAATGTGTGTCCCACTTACATCATAGTTTATGCTTTTATACCCTTACACAAACATCATCAACATATTTTAATTACATACATTAGCTTAACATTTCATTGGATCTTGATTAATATATGCAAGTATCTTTTTTATGATTGGTTAAGTGCTGGGAAACTCTGCTTAATGTTTCCAACTCCAATTACATGAACAAAAAACAAGAAGTCATATTGATAGAAATCAGCTGGAATTCTTCTCTTGAGCATTTTTTTGCATCGTAAAGCAGTCACTGGCTTTGGAGATTTATGGAAATTGTTATTGTGCAATATTGCTTTAAGAATACAATCCTAGGAATAGGAATAGAAGGATATCCATTGGAGCAGTGTCGGACTAGCCCACCGGGATACCAGGAAAACTCCTGGTGGGCGCAAGTGTCAGTGGGCCTCTTGCTTCTAACCATTTGGTCTATTTCATGGTCATTCCCTATTTTTTTAGGCGAAAAAATAGGCTTAATAATGAAAGAATAGAGTAAGTTAGATATAAAAGACTAGGAGAATAAAGAGTTTGAGTGAGGAGAGGAGAAATAATAGTTTGCAAAGTGGGCCCACAATCTGAGGTTTTCTGGTGGGCCACTGGCAACCCAGTCCGACACTGCATTGGAGAACTTAAAATTATGTTTTAGGGAAGCTAAAACACATTTATACACATTTTGCTGAATCTAAAAAGGGGAAATATGTCTGTATGCAATAGTATGCAATTTACAGCAGCTCAAATCGCACATTTCATTAGGTTCTTAGATCACAGATATGAATGCCAGGGATCTTCTGATTAGTTTGCAGAGACCTCAAGATTAAAGCATCACATATGTACAGCTACTGTACTATAAAATCAACAAATCAACAAACTGCCTGAATTTCATGTTTGTGAAAAAAAAAACTAAAAAAGTAAGTTATTCCCAGAAAACCATATATTTTGTAAAGTACATATTACTTTCACCTTATGCGCCACACGTTCTGCCTCATGCACACATCTACCAAGAAAGAAAATATATACTTACAATAATCAGACTGCTATTTTCTTCTGTTTCATTTTTGAGAAATGCACAAATACTTGCTACAAGCCCTTCCCATCGTTTATTTAAATAGGTGCTACACCCTTGAGTATTTTTTTTCTCATTTGGTCGTTTCTCTAGGTCAGTGCTGTCATTACACTGTTAACATAAACATATGTTAGGGCTGCAACAAGGAAATGATATGTCTCAGTTATAATGGGTGTTGCGTGTCTTTAAGTGTGGCAGACTAAATACTATGCTACTGCATGGGTAGAAAACTAACAGGACTAGCCTTAGTGATAGTGAGTGGCTAGATACAGTAAAAACCCTCAGATAATGTATTTATCACTAATAGAAAAAATATTAAGAAAAAAAATAGCAAGGTTTAATTAAAATTTTTAAGAATCTACTACAGACAAGCCAATTAAACTGTTGTCTCCTAACTGTTCAAAAGCCAGTGTTGTACATTTTATTTGGGTTGAAAACAGCTGTCCATGAAAAAAGTAAAGGCTTCCTATTTAAAATATATAATTATATCTTCTGTGACACTGGATTATTGGCCTTCCTGCTGACTCCAAGCCTGTGTCCCTGAAACTTTGTTTCTTGATCCTGTGACCGTGTCCCTGTTCTTGTTCCTGATCCTGTTCCTGATTCAGTAAACTTGTTCCTGTCCTGCTCCTATCCTGTCCCTGTATCCTCAAGCATCTGATCTCACGGTTTTGACCTTGGCCCATTAACCGACTCCACAAATACTCTACCGGTCCTGACCTTTGGCCTGCTGTTGATACGCTGGTCTGTTATCTGCCCTGGACCCTTGGCCTGAACTTGGACTTGTTTTTTTTCTGTCTGCCTTATTTCCTATCATCTGCAGAGGTTTGTGTATGTTTTTTCTTTATTAAACTAAAAATTACACAGCACACAGGCTCCTGTCAGTTAATCATAAATTAATCCTTAAAGTACAATCCAGCCTAATACAAAAAGGAGTCTGATGGTAAATTTAATATGCTGCACATAGCTGAACTGCAACACTCTGCTGGGCGGCTCCCTGCAATTAAAAAAGGATGCAGGGCAAAATGAATTGTTCATGGACTTTTTACTTTCATGCAAAGGACTTTTAACCAAGCTCTTTTTGAGCAGTCTCCCATGTATATGAAAAGCAGACTAATCTAATTGTACTGCTTTCAGAGGAAAAAGCTCAGGACTGGGCAGAACAAGCAATTGGTGAGGATGCTTCTTTCCTGGATGACCCCTGTGTTTTTCTTTCTAAAATGAAAACACATTTTACAGGGGACTTATGGCCAGTTCCAGAAGATTTCTTTTTTCCAGTCTCAGCTGCTCCCGTTCCTGTGCCGGGGCTTGCTGCTCAGCCTCCAGTTCCTGCTCCAGAGCCGGCTGCTCAACCTCCAGCTCCTGCTCCAGGGCCAGGTGCCCAGCCTTCTCACCTGCTCTGACAACTGACTCTGGTGACTCTCCTGCTCTGGCGGGTGACTCATCTGCTCTGGCTGCTGACTTTGGTGACTCAACTGCTCTGGCAGCTGACTCTGGTGACTCACCTGCTCTGGCAACTCACCTGCTCTGGCTGCTGACTCTGGCAACTCAGTTCCAGTTCCAGCCATTGCTCCAGGTGGTCCTTCATCTCCTGCTCCAGGTGGTCCTCTGTTTCCAGCCATTGCTCCAGGTGGTCCTCTATTTCCAGGCATTGCTCCTGGTGGTCCTCTGGTCCCAGCTGTTAATCCAGGTGGTCCTTAATTTCCTGCTTCCAGTTGGTCCTTCTGGTTCCTGGAGTTTCTCCAGGTGGTTTTTTGGTTCCTGACCATGTCAACTTATCAGAGTCTGATCGTGGCAACTCTCCAGCTCCAGTTTCTGACCCTGGAGGCTCCTCAGCTTCAGCTCCTTCTCCTGGCAACTCTCCAACTCTGGCTCCTGATCCTGGCAACTCTCCAGCTCCAGTTTCTGATCCTGGTGGCTCCTCAACCTCTGACCCTGTACCCTCTAGTATCTCATCTCCTGGTTTTGACCTTGGTCTCTTAACAAACTCCGCTAGTACTCTGCCTGTTCCAACCTTTGGCCTCTTCTTGATACGCTGGTCTACCGCCTGCCCTTGACCCTTGGCCTGAACATGGACTTGCTTTTTGCTGTCTGCCTCATCTTCTATCACCTGCAGTGGTTTGTGTATGTGTTTTCTATATTAAACTAAAAGCTCATTGGCTCCTGTCAGTTAATAATAAAATAATCCTTACAGAATAATATAATATAATGATGTAATATGGGCCTGGTTTTCTATTGCCTTATAAGGTTTCTTTTGTATCTTATCCCAGTTTAGCTGGTGTCATACAAGATTATAGTGTAAAAACGGCACTTAGTTGTGAAATAATTGTTTGTTCTTTTTCTGATAGGAATAATTTACTCCAATTTCATCTGAAAGCCCCTTTAATAAATTGCACCATGTCTTCTTTTAGTAGTAGTAGCAATTTCAAAATATGAATGTAATATATTTAAAATATTATTTATTATAGTTTATTTATAAAGAACCAACACATTCCATAGGGCTATAAAATTAACCCTATGGATGATTTACTAATAAAGGTGTAAGGATTCACAGACAGGAACCAATGTGCTGAATCATTTGAAAGGTGTTTAATAACAAAAATGTGCACAGACCTTTGCAGAAACTTAAAAAAGGCAGCAAAAATACAAGTCCAGATTCAGGCTGAAATTCGAGGGCAGGCGGCAGACAACAGCTGAGGGACAGTTCGAAAGTCGAGATGGGCAGAGTTCTTACAATGTCAAAAAACAGGCTGAGGTCAATACCGGGAGATCCAAAAATCAGGAGTACAGAGAGCAGATAAGAAACAGGGCAGGGAAAAAACAAGGCAGGAACAAGACAAGATTTACCAGGTACAGGATTTCAGGAACAAGAGAAGAAACCAAAACAGGATCAGGAACACGATCAGGATATCAAGGTCACGAGGCTTGAAGTAAGCGGTAGGGCCAATAATCCAGCACAGGGTGTTGGGGATTTAGGCTTAAGTAGCCTTTAAATGAGTAATTGCCCTCAGCTAGATTGGGGGCGTGTACTGAGAAAGGCTGACCTGGAGGCAGCAAAGCAACAGTCATTTTATCAGAGCCCGGCCACCACAACACCGCCTCCTGCGGCTCAAGCAGGAGGAGCAGTGCCTGGAACACAACAGGTCCCTGGTTTGAAATCAGGGAGTTCCTCACAAAAGGTGCCAAATTGCACTGGTACAGTTACCAAACAAAATGATCCTTTTGTTTATGAAGTCAGCATACCATTGAACCTGATTTTTTCCTTTGTTTCCTGCAGTTGTGTTAGTTTCATATCAATAATTACAGAACGCTACCCAAAGATCCACACCAGCACCAACCCCTTCACCCACAGCGTATTCCCTCCCCGATCATGGATAGCTGCCCCTAAATTGTGTCTTAATCTGGTGCTCTGCCTAACCATCTTAAAAATTGCGCCTTTGATAAAGCCCCCAGGTTGTAGGCAAAATGCGCAGTTGTGTTCGTTTCACATCTAGAATTTATTTTTATTTAAACTTTCCTATTTTTCATACATTTGGCCAGATTCAATTCAGTGAGAAAAATTATTTATCATGTGAAAACTTTATTGAAGTCTATGGAAAACAACTTGAGCTGAATACATGCTGGGGTCATGTCTTTCACTACAACTAGAGCAAAATAAACAAATTTCTGCATTTTATGCGAAGTAAGTTCATCCGATAAAACCATATAGTTTTGTAAAGTACAGATTCTGTCAAATCCAAAATGGGTAAATATGTCTTACTACTTCAAAATACCAAACTGCAAAGTTTTCATATGTAGCCTTTTTTATAAAATACCTAAAATGCCTTCAAATCTTGGATTATAGAGCATCTTGTCTACCACAAATATTCATTAACAAAGAAAAAAATTACTAAATATGAATTCCAGTGGTCTTTTGATCTGATTAAAACCAAATATGCAAAGGATCACATGAGTATGTGGCAGGTAGAGATCCCAAAATAAAAATAACACAAACAAATATTCATATAAACTTTGGCTGCTGCAAACTTTTATGCATCATAAAAGCCCCTAATAGTCAACGGACTCCAGTAAAACGTATGTTTTTAGAAATAATACATCCAAATGAACCCACAATTGATAAATGTCTTTCTATGCCAAGCTACAAAACTGCCTATTTTTTTTTAATGTAAATATTTTTCTGAAATGTTTGTATTTCAGAGCTTGCACTCTGCAATACCTTATTTCCCATAAGTTATGAGGTATCAAGGTAAAACTTCCTAAATATACATGCCGGGGGTCGGATTAATGCAAAATAATCATATAATTACCCAGGTAGAGAACCCAAAGTAATTGTTAATACAAATTTTCATGACTGACGCCTTGTCCGTTGCAAACTAAGCGCCTTTCATTCATTTTATGATAGAGCCCTTAAGAGTAAACTGACTCCAGAAAAACATATTTTTTTTAAAGAATGCATTGTGCTGTCTGCAAATGGGCAAATATATCTGCTATCAAACTATTAAACTTTTACTGGTTGATTTTATGAAAATTCTGAGCATCGGCCTAAAGACTTTTTCGATTTTTT
The DNA here is from genome assembly GCF_017654675.1 of Xenopus laevis. Lineage (NCBI taxonomy): Eukaryota > Metazoa > Chordata > Amphibia > Anura > Pipidae > Xenopus > Xenopus laevis. The sequence continues at coordinate 129,218,125 of NC_054383.1, read as the reverse complement.
CTATGCTCACTCACACTTCTAACAAAAACAATTAAGCAGTTACAGTAAACTTGCTGCTGCTTTGACTTCGGTCTGTTTCAGATGTAGGAGATACATGCTGCAAATGTTCCCATTAGTTTATTTAAATGGGTGAGACATCCTTGCATAGCTTTTTTATTATTTAGTGGTCAGTTATCACACTCTTAAGGTCAATATATATATAATGGCTGGTGCCAGGAGAAAACACATATCACACATTCAAGTGGTAAGCGGTTAGATGCAGCAGAACATGGTAGATACTATGTTTCTGCAACACTAACAACAATATTATACAAAAACAATATACACTTGTACTATCTTAGTTATTTTCAGTCTACTAGAATAATAATAATGACATTTTACACCTGTTTGCTTTCAGAACCCAAAGTCAAATATTTCAACTCTTCCTTGTATCCCCAGGCAACACAGCATCAGTGAGTAAAGTAAATGTTGTACATCTTACTGCGCACATTTCCCAAATGTCTGCAACCTGACTATAGTGTCCCTCTCTAAGGGGCTATACTCAATGGTCATACAGAACTCCATTTCTCCTCTCCCCAAAATATTTGTTTTTCTGTGTGTGCTTCTAAACACAAGCATACAACTGTCTCACTAGTCCTCTATAGAAATTGATGAAAAATGTAATTACACCAAAAACTTAATTAAAGTTACTGTCATGGGAAAAAAATGTTTTTTTTTCCAAAATAAATCAGTTAATAGTGCTGCTCCAGCAGAATTCTGCACTGAAATCCATTTCTCAAAAGAGCAAACAGATTTTTTTATATTCAATTTTGAAATCTGACATGGGGCTAGACATTTTGTCAATTTCCCAGGTGCCCCAAGTCATGTGACTTGTGCTCTGATAAACTTCAATCACACTTTACTGCTGTACTGCAAGTTGGAGTGATATCACCCCCCTCCCTTCCCCCCCCCAGCAGCCAAACAAAAGATCAATGGGAAGGTAACCAGATAGCAGCTCCCTAACACAAGATAACAGCTGCCTGGTAGATCTAAGAACAACACTCAATAGTAAAAACCCATGTCCCACTGAGACACATTCAGTTACATTGAGAAGGAAAAACAGCAGCCTGCCAGAAAGCATTTCTCTCCTAAAGTGCAGGCACAAGTTACATGACTGGGGCAGCTGGGAAATTGACAAAATGTCTAGCCCCATGTCAGATTTCGAAATTGAATATAAAAAAATCTGTTTGCTCTTTTGAGAAATGGATTTCAGTGCAGAATTCTACTGGAGCAGCACTATTAACTGATTCATTTTGGAAATTTTTTTTTTCCCATGACAGTATTCCTTTAAGGATGCAAGTGAATTCATCAAGGAGAATGCTAATTATTAGCACTATGCCTGTCATTGCTGTTATCCTTCATGCATAGATTATTATATCAATGTGGGGTCATTATATTAAACTGGAACCAAACATAAGGATACAGAATAGACTTCAGTGCTGGGAAAACATGGAGCCAGATTTACACAGATCCGCTGCGACTCTCATTGGAGGATTATTTTGGATATCAGTATAGCCACTAACCCTGGAGAGCTGGGGTAAAGTTTTATTTGGCAGTATTGCTTTAAAGGTAATATAAAACCAGCCATAACACTGTCCCACAGCGCCCCCTAGTTTTCTATAGAAAACCAAAATTATAGATGCAAGAAAATTCACCAATGAGAATTCTACTGATCAAAAACTTCATTATAAATGCAAAATAATTGACCAATAAGAATTCTGATTCCCAGCACCATGTCAGGCATCTTGTATATAGAAGAGATTTTATGGGTCAGGTTTTATGTGTTATTACAGTTTTGCTAATGCAGTTGAGCTGCCTTTTAATCTGCAAGTCACAGTTTCCCCAAGAAAATAGTTAAAATTGTTTCTTTGCTTATATTAAATAGTTGAAAATGGAACACGTGCAGCAGCCACCTTTTCTGGGTTCTCTGATTTAATTAAGTTTTAGAAACTTTGTATTTTTCTGGCTATTCGGTACAGGAGATCACAGAGAAAGTCGGGACATTTCAGTAACAAAATTGGGCCTGTCCCGCTCAAAATGGGACAGTTGGGAGGTATACTTATAATTGGCTGCTAGTATCATCCTCTGCCCCAGATGGAGACTAACCAGCAGAGTTAGTAAGGGAGCAGTCTTTTTTTCCCCCATTCCCTTCATTTTTTTTAACTGTCGGGCAGGTTTGGGGAGCCTTCAAGCCTTAATGAATATCTGCCCATTGTTGTCAGTTAGTGAGTTTTATGCAATAATATATATGGGAAAGCTAAGAAGAGTATTTGTTCTCTGCCTTGTTGTCATAACGTTATATACTGTACTCTTTATTTTTTAAATTGTGGTAATGCACAGAATCAAAATTAGAAAAAAAGTTGTCTCTGTCCAAATATTTATGGACCTAACTGTACGTCCCCATGGTCTCATTATGATATGAAATAACAGACTAAAGACTGAGTGCTTTTGTTGCAGCCATGCATCAGTCCAAGGTGACTTGTAATATACAATGATTTTACAACAGGGTATAAATTAATCCTTATAATAACCAAGTCTATGAAAGTACAGTAGCACACTTAACATTACCATATCACAACAATACAAAATCCACACAACAGGTAGTGTAACGAGCTAAGTGTAAATGCTTTTTATTTAAGTCTATGCTTTTTATTGATGGTGGAGAGAAGATGAGGATTTGGCCATTTGAATAAGGGGTCTAGACAAGTTGAGCAGGAAGTGCAGGAAACATATCCGTTCAGATGCATTTCGGAGTATTTAGTCACAATTCTTACAACACATCAAACACAGGAGTGCCAAAATGCATGGCCACCATGGAAGATTTTTTCCCAGGCATTCTGTTGAAATTAGCTATATTTTATTGGTTGTACCATAGTTGGTTCCTAATAGGCATGTATTACATGCACTTTGCCAGCTTGGAAGATGTTTTCACCATGTCTACATGTTCCAGTCTTGAAATCTTGACACATGTGACATGAAGCTTAACTGGCCAACTTTTATCCAGTCTCTCTTCTGTTGCAACGTTGTCTGACATAGCGCTGTTTCTGGGATCCCAACTATGGGACAATTTGTCGTGCAGTAATCTGAGCACATCCACTAACATTGGAAAAACCTGTGCATTGGTTGTGGGCTCATGTAGTGCTTTAGCAACCCTTTTTTTTTTTTTTTTGGGTATTTTGGAAACACAATTTATGTCTAAGTGAGCCAACGGGGTCCCTTCCCTCACCCGGCCATCAGACTTGAGCTTGCTGTCTCTGCACATTTGCATCATGGGCTAGAGCTGCAAGTTGTGTGCGGACCTCCATTCCATCCATGTTGAAATGGATTATTTTAGGTCGGTGCTTGTAATGCTCCAGTATTGCAAAAATTAGTCGGGTGCTCAAGGTCCTCTGAGCCTATGATTAAGTGTTAATGACACGAAACACGTAAGGCTGTGGACACAAATAAATTCTTCACTTTGAATTTATCTGCCTGGTGGAAGTTTTGCCTTCATTGAGTGCCTGTTCCAAAAGTTTTTTTGGCTCAAGGTCCTCTGTCATTTTCCTTGACAGGACTACTTCAGCGAGGGAGAAGTAGGCTTGGGGTTCTTTTTCTATCCATGTTTGTAGACTTTGCTCCTCATCTGTGTATTTGTTATGTGTGCACCCACGATACATTATCTCATGATCCCATTCATGCTGATTTGTTATATGCATAACAACAGGTTGCCATCTTTCTCAAATCATACATAAGTCACCTTCACATTTGCTGGAGGACCACCCAAGATGGTTGGTTATTGCCGGTATCCATTCCACTATAGTAGCTCAGTTTCTTTTTTTTCTTGCTGCAAACAAGTGTTTCTTCAAACTCTTGGCATAGTGCCACCCAGCGGCGGATTTCATTGCCGGCCGCCCCTAGGCCGCGCGGTCCGATCGGGCAGCCGCGCGGTCCTAGCACCCACCGACACCTCCCCTTCCCAGCGCGCCGGCGAAAAAACGCTGGTGCAGCTGCTGTAATTGAATGGGGACGCACACGTCCCCATAATGCTGCTGGGCGGCATGCCGCCCCTATTTTTTTGCCGCCCTAGGCCCGGGCCTATGCGGCCTTGCTGCAAATCCGGGCCTGGTGCCACCGATCAAACTCATGTGTTATGTCTTTGGGTGTGTACACTTCACACATTCATTTTATAATTCCAGAGTGATGGTCTGTTGCTATTGTGCTTAACTGTATATAACCCAGATAATAATCTGTTCAGGCTCCTTGTAAATGCTAGTTTAGCTGGAGAATTGTTAGATCTGTGCTTCCTGAACAACTGTGAAGCTCACAATTCTCTTTGGTGCACAATTCCGTGAAACTATAAATTCTATATTTGGCACTGTAACCTGGGCTATCACATTGCCCATCACCTGCAAGGCACAACTCTATGCCACTGAATGCGTCATGTAGTCTTTATTGTTCTTACTGCCAGTGTACATAAATAACTGGAAAAGCAGCTCACGCCGCAGTAGTAAATGTTTTGGGATATGAACTGAAGTCCCAATAAATCAAACATTTCTCAAACTTAATAAAAATGGCTGGCTTTTTCACCGTGTGTAGTTATGCCCCTTTCGGGCAAACAGGATTATTTGGATAAAATGGAGTCTATTAAATATGGTCTTTTTGTAATTCGGAGCTTTCTGGATAATGGGTCCCATACCTTCATTAGGAGACACTAATTTACAGGTAGGGGCCGATTCACTAACTTCGAGTGAAGGATTCGAAGTAAAAAAACGTTGAATTTCGAAGTTTTTTTTGGGCTACATCGACCATCGAATAGGCTACTTCGACCTTCAACTACGACTACGACTTTTAATCGAACTATCCGAACTAAAAATCATTCGACTAATCGACCATTCGATAGTCGAAGTACTGTCTCTTTAAGAAAAAACTTCGACCCCCTAGTTCGCCATCTAAAAGCTACCGAAGTCAATGTTAGCCTATGGGGAAGGTCCCCATAGGCTTTCCAAAGTTTTTTTGGTCGAAGGATAATCCTTCGATCGTTGGATTAAAATCCTTCGAATCGGTCGATTCGAAGGATTTTATCGTTCGATCGAAGGAATAATCCTATTTGCGCTAAAATCTTTTATTCTTCGATATTCAAAGTCGAAGGATTTTAATTCCCAGTCGAATATCGAGGATTAATTAACTCTCGATATTCGACCCTTTGTGAATCAGCCCCTACGTAGTGTTGTTGGGACTAGGGATTGGCGAATTTTTTTACCTGGTTTCACCACGGAAATGACGCTCATAGACTTGTATGGCGTTGTTCGTCAAAAAAAAAAATTTGCCCCACGACAAAAATTTTTTGACACCCATAGACTTTAATGGCTATTGGCGACATTTCGCCAGCGGCAAACAGGTCAAATTCGCCCATCCCTAGTTGGGACTGTAGTTCCAAAAGTTGCAAAAATGTTAGGATATAAAGTATGTATTATTATAGTTTAATAATACATTTAACAGTGATGTCAAGTTTACAGTTAATATGTTATTTAAAGGACCATTAACATCAAATTTTTTAAAAAAATTCGTTAGTATACAATGAAAAAAAAACCCAACAAAGACAAGTTAAACTTTGAAATCGCGAAGTCTTTATTAAGAAATAAATAATCGAAACTCCGCTTGCGCTCCTCTTCAGAAAAGGCGACAGGGCGGTGATCCATCGTGCGGCGTTCAATTTCTCCTCCCTGGCTATCGCCTAAGAGGAAGGCAGGGAGGAGAAATCACTGCATCGCCTCGATGGATCACCGCATTGCCTTTTCTTAAGAGGAGCGCAAGTGGAGATGAAAGGGGAAAAAAAAATCCAGATATAGAGGCGTAGGAAATCCCACTGGTAAAACTTCTGTGTTTGCTTCACTTCTATAATTTATATAAATAAGCTGCTGTGTAGCCATGGGGCAGTCATTCAAGCTGGAAAAAGGGAGAAAAGGCACAGTCTACATAGCAGGTAACAGATAGGGTTGCCACCTGGCCGGTATTTTACTGACTTGGCCGGTAAAAATGATGGTTGATCCCAATGTTATTAATAGGGAAAAAAGATAAATATATAGGAAGGCCGGTATTTTTTTCCAGAAAAGGTGGCAACTAGGGTTGCCACCTTTTTTAAAATGTATTACCGGCTGCTGGGGGGCGGGGTCACAAAGGGGCGGGTCGTGATGTCAAAAGGGGCGGGTTGTGACGTCAAAAGGGGCGGGCCGCACCACCGTTGCTAGAAGAAGTAAAAGATAAGGTAAGTTCCAGGGGATTGGGGGCGATTGGGGGCAGGCCGAGGGCTCCTTTTAATGGTATTACAAATTTACCGGCAGCTACATTGCTGGTAAATTTGTAAGACCGGCCCCGGCCTTGGCAGGTATTTTACCGGCTGGGTGGCAACCCTAGTAACAGATAAAACACCATTGTATTGGACAGAGCTAACCCGTTATGTAGCCTGTGCGTTTTCTCCTTTTTTTTCCATCTTGAACGGCTGCCCCCATGGCTACACAGCTACAAGTTTTTTTTGTGGGGAACTAATGTACAGGTATTTTAACTTGATATAATAAATGTGACTTTTTTACTTTTACCTAGTGGCATGAGCATTTTTCTTTGTAGTTGATAAATTACCTTTGTTGGTCACTAGAGGTCTCTCATGCACTTTCCAATCAAGTATTGCTCTGTTGCCAATTTTATTAATACAAAGTGTGAGCTGACTCACCCAACTGTTATACTTAGTGCTAGAAAACAAAAATGATTTATATGAATTATTATAACATAATGTAAAAATCATTTTGCTCCATTCAGAGAGCTCTGTTGATGTCTGATTAATTCATTGTGCTGTAAATATCCTGTGGAGGAAGATCCAATGCCTAAAATGGAATTAAAAGATTATAAAAAATAAGATTCAAAATGGCAGTGACAGATTCTATATTAACAGTAAAAGATATAAATAAATTTCAAGTACTGACTATGATATTAGGGATGCACCGAATCCAGGATTCGGTTCGGGATTCGGCTAAGATTCGGCCTTTTTCAGCCGGATTCGGCCTGGCCGAACTGAATCCTAATTTGTATATGTAAATTGTGGGAAGGCCAGGATTTCACATGACTTTTTGTTACAAAACAAGGAAGTAAACCAAATTTTTCCATTTTCCTTTCCCGCCCCTAATTTGCATATGCAAATTAGGATTCGGTTCGGTATTCGGCCGAATCTTCCAAGATGGATTCGAGGATTCGGCCGAATCCAAAATATTGTATTCGGAGCATCCCTATATGATATATATATTCCCTGCTCAGTCATTATATGAACATCGTTTTCTATGGAATTATGTATAATGCAGGTTATTATTATTATTATGGGCCCAGTTCAGAGTTTTGTATTTGACTCTTACCACCTACTTGTCAATCAATTATAACACAGTAAAAGGACTGTGGGAGGTAAAAGGGGACATTGGAACCAGCCAGGCTAATAATGCCTGACACTGCTGCAAGCGCAACATGAAAGGGAAAATAAAACTCCAGATATAGAGGTGCAGGAAATCCCACGATGTTGCTGATATAAATGTTTTCATGATCCCAACCCAAAAGCACCTCTGCTTGGGCAAGCTTTACCATTATATATGTACAGTCAATTTCCATCTCTGAGTGGATTATTTCAACTGATACTGCTGTAAACACGATCTCCTGTCCATCAGAGCATCAATCTTCATTCATATAGATGATATAAGAAATGCAATCCCACCAGCATTTGTGTGAAAGATCTTGTGAACCCAACTGTAACACAGTCCCAAATTTTGCTTAGCCAAAATTTGATTGAGCAATGCAGCGGGGTTTACTATTACTTCCCCTTTAAAGATGCACAGTCTATAAAATATCTTCATGCCTGAATACCCATTTAAAATGTACAAGCAGGTCTCCTGAGATTGGTAATGTGGCTCCTTGAGTGCACAGAGCATAGTAGGGATCTCTTTAAATACCTGCCAATCTCTGCAGTGGCTCTGGGCTGGCATTGTTCAACCTTCTAATTAATCTTAAATTATTTATTGTTATTTACTTTCTAGGAGGAAACCAGAGTTTGATTGGCAGGAGAAATAGGTGTGTCCTCCTTTGACTATGCAATGCATTAAAGCTAACTATTATTCTACTGCTGGGTTTAAACCAGGTTAGCTTTTATTGTACAGCCTGTTACATTACTTCTTTGCTATTCAGGCAGATAAGAGATATAATAGGCTTACTCTGTTCTGAGGTTCCTATAGCTATCCTTGGTGCTGGTAATATACTCGGCTGCTCTGCATTAACTGGCAGGTGCAGCCTATCTCTAATGAGCTCCAAGCAGAGAGCCCTTAGGGTAGTACTACACGGACATTTTCGGCGTGATCCCACGCGCTGCAAAAAAATGACGGCGTCAAATCGCATGCAACGGCAATAAGGTAAGTGAACGCAGTTGGATGGTGTTGCAGTGTTGATCGACATGACTGTCGGATGCAGACGCATCGTTTTCCATTGAAAACGTCTATGTAGTCCTACCCTTATTTAAACTCTGAACTGGCTTCTCTCCTTGCCAGTTCCTAGGTCTCAGTCCCTGCTGGTCTGGGCTACCTGTCCCTGTCTGGTAGCACCCTGTCCTTGTCCCTGATTGCCGAGGACCCTGTCCTTGTTCCTGATTGCTGAGCACCCTGTCCTTGTTCCTGATTGCCAAGCATCATGTCCTTGTTCCTGATTGCCGAGAACCCTGTCCTTGTCCCTGATTGCCGAGCACCCTGTCCTTGTCCCTGATTGCCGAGCACCCTGTCCTTGTCCCTGATTGCCGAGAACCCTGTCCTTGTCCCTGATTGCTGAGCATCATGTCCTTGTTCCTGATTGCCGAGCACCCTGTCCTTGTCCGTGATTTCCAGGCAGGCACCCTAACCCTGTACCTGGTTCTGATCCTGAGTCTGGACCCTTTTCCTTGCTGGTATCTTGTACACTGCTACTATGTTTGCTTATACCAGGACTTTTGTTATGCTTGAACTATTCCTCATAAGCCAGTAAGTTGCTAATTTAGTTATCCGTCTGTTTTGGTACAACAGTAGTTATTTACTTCTAGTCTCCTTACCAGTCTACTGCCTCCTAGTCTATACAGGTATGGGACCTGTTATCCAGAAGCCTTAAGTCTACTAGAAATTCATTCATTTTTCACATTAAATAAACCCAATAGACTGGTTTTGCTTCCAATAAGGATTAATTATATCTTAGTTGGGATCAAGTGCAAGCTAATGTTTTATTACAGAGAAAAAGGAAATCATTTTTAAAAATTTGGATAAAATGGAGTCTATGGGAGACAGCCATTCCGTAATTCGGAGCTTTTTTGGATATCGGGTTTCCGGATAAGTGATCCTATACCTCTACTTAAACATTAGCCCTGTGGCTCTGGTAGTCATTCCTATATGGGGTTTGGGCTACTGGGTGTGACAGACACAAAGCTACATGTGGAGAAACAGATGCAAGGGGGGATAGGGAATTCATAATTGATTACATTTAGATGATTTTTATTTCCATGAGATGAAGCTCCTATGAAATTTTCATTCTCATTCCTCGTTCCTCTTTAAGATTAAAATAGAACAGTATGAGGTGGGATGACCACATGTCTATTTTTTTTTTTTCTCTCTTCTTCTTTCTCTTTCTATCTGTTCAATTAATTCTTTCTTAATTGTTTTCTCTTTCTTTTCTCTTTTTCTCTTTTTCTCTTTTTCAAACTAATATATTGCATTGTAAAAACAATATGGAAAGTGCAATGACAAGGAAAATGTATAAGAATTGGAAAAACTGCGACACTTTTTTATGCTGTAAATCTTTTTATACAAAAATTTAAATAAAGAATATATAAAACAAAATAGAGCAGTAAATGACTCACCTCATAGACAGACTCTTCAGCCTTTAACTTGTTACCTTCTCTTGTTTCACCTTTATACAGTAAATAACACAGTTGTTGAGGCTTTACAATCTAATTGCTGAAGGTTGATTGGTCATGGGGAAGAGATATGACTCATCAAGGGGCTAAATGTTTTACCAAAACAATTGCTTTAAGGGACTGTTTTCTGTACTTTCCATTTACCTTTTTCTTGAATGTTCCTGATCGTTTTGAGGTACAAAATGTGTCCCAGACTCATCAGAGCTAAAATCCCAATTTTAATGGCCACAATTATAGGGATCACTTTTGAATCCAGCCACGGTGCATTGGGACCTAAACAAAAAACATGGTGAAATAAAGTGATTACTAGGGATGTAGCGAACGTCGGAAAAAATGTTCGCGAACATGTTCGCGAATGTCCGGACTAAAATGCGAACGGTTCGCGAACGTCGCGAACCCCATAGACTTCAATGGGAAGGCGAATTTTAAAAGCTAGAAAAGACATTTCTGGCCAGAAAAATGATTTTAAAGTTGTTTAAAGGGTGCAACGACCTGGACAGTGGCATGCCAGAGGGGGATCAAGGGCAAAAATGTATCTGAAAAATCCATTGTTGACACAGCGCTGCGTTTTGTGCTGTAAAGGGCAGAAATCACCCTACGTCACTCAGGTGGTGTTTCTGGACACGGAATGTGAAAAAGCTCACACAGCTAGGTGGCACTTGGTTAAAGACTGGGCAAACAATGCCTGCAAGGTCAACGTATACACTACTACAGCAGTGGATACGGAATATATTATTGCTGCTTGAAAAACGTCACTCAGGTGGTGTTTACGGACACGGAATTATTATTGTTATTATTTAGACAGAATGTGAACAAGACTATTGGGTTACAGGCAGCAGTCAGCAGATGAGAGATCAGAAGCAGTGCCCACAGCAGCTACATACAGAGCACTGCAGTAGAAGGTAGATTACTAGCCAGCAAAGCTACCTAACCTAAAATGTCCCTCAAATCCCTGCAGAGTTCTGTCCCTACAATACAGAGCAGTATCAAGTAGATTACTAGCCAGCAAAGTTACTATCAACTGTCCCTCAAATCACTCAACAGCTCTCTCCCTACACTAGCTCTTGCAAGCACACACAGGCAGAATGAAAAAACGCTGCAGGGCTTCAGTTTATATATGGAAGGGGAGTGGTCCAGGGGGTGTGGGGGTGGTCCAGGAGGGAGAGCTTCCTGATTGGCTGCCATGTATCTGCTGGTCTGGGGGAGAAATGGCAAAAAAAAGCGCCAGCTAAGGCGAACCCAAATTGGCGAACGTTGCGCAACGTTCGCGAACATTCGGCGGACGCAAACGGTCGATGTTCGCGCGAATTAGTTCGCGGGCGAACAGTCCGCGACATCCCTAGTGATTACGTTGAACACATTTTAACAATCCATCTTTGCAGGATTCCCATTACAAGTGGACAATCTCTTCCAGAATATCATGGCCCTAAAAAATTTTTGTTTATGAATTATGATTTTTAGTTAGTAATGGGCGAATTTGTCCCGTTTGCAAAATGGTCGAAAAATTTGCAAAACGAGGATTTGACACGCATTTAAGTCAATGGGCATCCGTTAATCGAGTCTAAATTGTAGCTGGCGTCAAAAAATTTTGACGCCAGCGTCAGAACTGTCACCTTCATCAAAAAACGTCACAGCCGAATCTTTGCAGCAAATTTATTCGTCTGGGGTGAAACACATAAATTCGGCGGTAATTCGCGCCTGCCTGAAGAAATTCGCCTATCACTATTTTTAGTGCTATCAATTTGCATCACTATTAGTCACTTTACTATTAACAATATGGACGCATGACTAGTGATGTGCGAATTTGTCCAGTTTCGCTTCGCAGAAAAAATCCCAGAATTTCCGGCGAAATTTGCTAAACAACGAAAAAATTGCGAAATGCGAATTTTGAAACCTGGTTCAATTTTGATGCCGTGACAATTTTGATGTCCACAACAATTTGCCTGGAAATCGTCAATTTTGTCGAAATGCATTAAAGTCAACGGGTGTTTGAATAATTTTGCCGCGTGACAGTTTTTATGCATGCGACTAACACTTTGCGGCCAATTTTTTTTTTTGACGCCGGAGGATTTTCACACTGTTTTCGCAAATTTATTCGCTGGCAGTGAAACGTGGAAATTCGTCCATCACTACCCATTACATGGCATCTTTTCAAACTCATGCCACTATATTTATCTGTGTATCAAACAGTGTTTGGGCAAATGTGAAAAGGTGAAAAAGTTTACAGGAACACAATTAAAAACTAAATATGATATAGAAAATATGATAATGGTATTGACACTCCAGTTCTGTAAACACACTGTAATTCCATAGCTATACATTCATATGAGTAGAAATGCTGTATTTTATATATTAAACTTATTATACCAGCCCAGAGGTTCAGCAGCCCTATAACCGCAATGATCCAGGCTTTCAAACTTGTCCCCAGCAGCTCCTCATCTTGGATCTTGTTGGCATCTTTTGTGTGTCAGCGACACTGCACATGCTCATTGTGCTCTATGCTGCTGCTGAGAAACTACGTTTAGGGGTTGTGGGAAATCATTAAAACATTAGTAGAAAGTGATGCTCCATCTGTCATAAAAGCTGCTGCTATAAAGCTAAATATTAACCAATTCTTATTCAAAATGCACTTTTGTGCCGCCATGTAATGCAACTAGGAATGACTAATCTGCCTTGTTTGTGAATATTTTATTGTATATATAAACTGTATATTATGAGTGAGGGGGGCAGGGGTGGTGAATCGTCTGCATGTGGAGGACCTCAACAACTTGAATAGGGGGCACGGTATGTGTTTTGCGGCTTCCGAGATGACAGCCTTTTCACAATGCAGAATATATCGCCTAAAAATGTTACGGATGCTACCAAAAACCCCCAAAAAATGTTTTTTAGTAATTGGCTGGAAGTCCTTTTCAAGGGGAATTAAAGCCTAAAAATGAATATGGCTAGAAATGTTTGGTCATATATGATATACTGATTTGCTAATGCACCTTGTGATCTTCCCATGTCTAATGAGCAGTGTATTAATGCCAGATAAAATTATTGTGGTTTGTTTTTAGGGTTTCTTTTGCTGTTGTTTTTTTGCAGTCTCTAGTGCTAGTTTCCAGCGAATAATAAGGTACCTGCTTTATACTGTATGTACCTATATCCATAATACACCTGTGCCTTTGGCTGTATCTGGTCGAAATAATTTATGTTAAGCTCAGTGCCGGGAAACTGAGCTTAATGCCTCCAACCCCAATTGCAGGAACAAAAAAAATGAAGCCAGATTTATACAAATAAACTGGGAATATCATCAGAGGTTTATTTTGCATATTCATGTTATTGCTGGCTCTGGAGAGTTGAGTAAAAGTTTAGTTAAACAATACAATAATCTATAAAATGCACATTACATGGCAACACATGTAATAATAAATCTGATTAATATTAATCTTGCTGTATCCAGGGCCGGATTTACATAGCAGGTACCCCTAGGCCCACTGCCATTCATCGCCCACATTCCCTCCTCTTCCTTCGCACACGTGCAAATTTTTAACATTGGGTCTGGAGTACTGGGGATTGAAGCACAGGAAATTTTAAAAACGATTGTATCTCCTGCGAATCACCAGTGCTTCCAAACCAATGGGGGTATGGTTGGCAGCATGCCGCCCCTAAAATTCTGTCACCCTAGGCACTGGCCTTTGTGGCCTTTGCACATATCCGGGCCTGGCTGTATCAGCTTTTATGACAGATGATATGTGACTTTTGCTACTTTGATAATTTACGACAATCCCTAAACTCAGCCTCCCAACAGCAGCGCAGAGCACACTGAGCATGTGCATGACTGACAGTCACTCCAAATATGTGAACAAAGTCGTAAGATGGTAACTCCCAGTGGAAAGCATAAATCATTCATTTTATTAGGCTACTCAAATTCTGGTCTGGTGCAGTGAGTTCAGTATGTTTGTTTAGTATACAAAACACAGCATTTCTAAAAATATTCTATTTCAGACTTTAGTTCCCCTTTAACACCCAGGCAATTCTTGCATCTGCAAGTTAATGCACTTTTCTTTTTAAAAAGACACTTATCATAGTACCAATAAAAATCAAATAATATAGTATATAGTGAATAAAGTACCCCCTCTTGTAAAATATAAGGATATTATAAGTTGAGTGAGTCATGTGACAGAAATTACATCAGAACTCACCGTTTATAACTGATGACATCAGGCCCTATATAAGATATTACCTTCCTGACAGCTATTGCTGGATTCAGGGCCAGGCCAAGGAATTTTGGCACCCCAGGCAAGGGCTTCAATCAGTGCCCCCCCACCCGGTATTGCATTACCATTTCCCACTTTACCATTCATATTGCCCCCTATACTTGTGCCAACGGCAGTCAATCCCTCAGATTGCTCCCAAGCGCCCAGTCTGTACCTGCCGCAGCATAAGCCAAAACATCCATCATATTACCCCCAATCTGTATCTATGCCAGCAGCAGCCAAAAAAAATCCATCATATTGCCCCTAATTTGTACCTGTGCTAACAGGAGCCAAAGACAAGCCATGATTTGTGGAAAGGCCACCTAGGCCCGGGTCTAGGGTGGCAGGATTTTAGGGGGATGGCATGCTGCCCAACCACACCCACATTGGTTCAAAAACACTGGGGATGCGCTGGAGATACAATAGTTTTTTTAAATGTCCTGTGTGCCAGTCCCCATTGCTTCAGTCCAGATGATGAAAATTTGCACAAATAAAGGGGAGGGGACAGGGGTGACAAACGACAGTGGGCCTAGGGGCACCCACTATGTAAATCCGTCCCTGGCCAAAGATCCAAAATACTGACCCAAACATCTGTGTACTTGTGCCAGCAGCCACCATTTTGCCAAAATCCATCATATTGCCCCCAAATATGTATCTGTGCCAGCAGCAGCCAAGAGGGAGGTGGGACGTGCTTCTGCCCACAGTACGAATCATGGACAAAAGGGGGTTGGAATAGGCAGTTTATAAAACTATTAAAGGCCAACAAACCAAGGAAAAAAAATTCCCCCATGATTGCGCCCTAGGCGGGCGCCTACTTTGCCTACCCCAAGTTCCGGCCCTGGCTGGATCATTGACCTATGTCTGTGTTCTAGCCCCCTTTTTTTGGCCAGTGTTCCTGATTCCTGAATTGCCCTGTTCCTGATTTGACCTGTTCATGCTTGTTCCAAAGTCCTGTTAATAGCTTGTCCCTGCTCCCATACTTGATCTGATCTCCTGGGTTTGAACCTGCATGTTCCTTGGACTTGTGTTGCCTGCCAGGACTTGCATCAGCCTGCAGCCTGCCCCCGACCTCTGGTTTGTTATACTGACTTATCTTCCAGATTATACTCTTTGTCATTTGTCTTCTGTCTCACCAAGTTACCCATTAAACATGGGCACATTTCCCATATTCTGGTTCTTCTAACAACAAATATGGTGTCACTATGTTACTATGCATTTCGGCTCCAACCTGTCAACCACACACCTTTGGTCAGTCCTGACATCTCCCCTACCCTGGATCCGATAGTGGCATAAAGGTAAGTGGCCCGTGCGGTGGGCCTAGGTTGGATGCCTAGAACAGGGCCCATTGGTTGCACTCCCAATGAGCCTTGGATGGCCCAGTCCCAATGGCCCATGCTACAGGGCAAGATGATCTGATTATCTTTCTTAACTCAGAAACCAATTACATTAACTTACATTCCACATCCAGGATGATGCTGTGATTAGTAGAGATTCCTTTACAAGTCACTGTACAGGTTAGTAAGGTATTATGGTCTGTCTGTGATGGAGTGAAAGTGATGTGAGACAAGTAGGTGACATTATCAATTGAATGCAGCAGCTGATCATTTCCAACACTAGTTATGTTTATTTTTCCATCCCATGTGATGGTTAAAGAAGTCTCCATACAGTTTCCAAAAGTTGTGCAAGTCAGTGTCACTTGTTTACCAGCGATCAGCTTCTTTTTAGGAAATATATCAGGTTTGTTTAGATCTGCAAGATAAATGAGGTAAAGAGAAAAGTTATCTACTGGTCTGTATCCTGAGGACGTCTTAGATATTCGATCTTTTCAGGAATTGGGATTTAATGATTGATTTAGATGAACTCACATAATCCAAAGTGTTGGTTGGGAGTGGGACATGTTTTCAACTTGTAGAAGACACATAGAATCTCTTAAAGGGGTTATTCACCTTTAAATTTACTTTTAGTATGGTATAAAGAGTGATATTCTGAGACAATTTGCGATTGGTTTTCATTTTTTATTATTTGTGTTGTTTTGGTTTTTAACTTTTTATACAGCAGTTCTCCAATTTGCAATATTAGCAATCTGGTTGCTAGGGTCCAAATTACCTTAGCAACCATGCATAGATTTGAATAAGAGACTGGAATATAAATAGGAAAATAACTCAAAAACTATAAAAAAAAGTAATAATGAAGACCAATTGAAAAGTCTCTTAGAATTAGCCATTTTATGACATGCTAAAAGTTTAAAAAAGTTTAAACAATATGAATGCAAACTCCTCCTTTTTAAGAACTATTGTAGTTAATTTTTTCCCATTTCAAAACTATAAAGCTGTTTATTAACTGCTAATATATTTTGTAA
Organism: Xenopus laevis; assembly: GCF_017654675.1. Classification (NCBI taxonomy): domain Eukaryota; kingdom Metazoa; phylum Chordata; class Amphibia; order Anura; family Pipidae; genus Xenopus; species Xenopus laevis. The sequence goes on along the minus strand of NC_054383.1, from coordinate 129,201,552 downwards.
CTAGTTGCTCTTTTTCTCTGACCAAACAGAGAGACAGGAAAGAAATCTGTTCAGAAGGAAAAAAATAGAACACTGTTCCCAAGTTCTGCTCAGGAAAGAGATTGGAAAGGTCATATGAGGTTTCTGATCTCTTTCCTAAGCAGAGCAACATCAGAATAGTTCTCTGTTTTCCTTCTGAAATCTCTCTCCTACTGTACAGTCAGAGGAATGGACCAGCAGATGGCGCTGTCATTATGTAATTCATTATATATGCATTATACATTTACGGTTTACATATCCTTTAAGAAAGGTCCATTCCCGTTGGAAACCAACGTCATGGTCAAAGAGAGAAGGAAAGTTCAGAAAAGTAAATGGGTCGGATCTGACTAAAGACCAGGAAGTAGCCTTTATGAGTTGCTTGCTAGGCTTATAATTTAGAAATAGCACACGACTGTTTTTAGGCAGCAAAGTATTATTTTAGGCACTATTTAGAGGATTTTTTTGACTTATTCATTAATATGTTTAATGCGGGATTTTTAAAAGAATATTTATCAAATAGTGAGCTTCAATACAATTCTATAATCCCATAGGAATGAATGGAAAGTGAGAGCATTTTTCTCTGGTGAGTTATAATTAGGGATGTAGCGAACGTCGGAAAAAAAGTTCGCGAACATATTCGCGAACTTGCGCAAAAACGCGAGCGGTTCGCGAACGGTTCGCGAACCCCATAGACTTCAATGGGAAGGCGAACTTTAACATCTAAAAAAAAAATTTCTGGCCAGAAAAATGATTTTAAAGTTGTTTAAAGGGTGCAACGACCTGGACAGTGGCATGCCAGAGGGGGATCAAGGGCAAAAATGTATCTGAAAAATCTGCCTGTGTGTGCTTGGAAGAGATAGTGTAGGGGGAGAGCTGTTAGTGATTTCAGGGACAGATGATAGTAAGTTTGCTGGCTAGTAATCTGCTTGATACTGCTCTGTATTGGAGGGACAGAAGTCTGCAGGGATTTGAGGGACATTTTAGCTTAGGTAGCTTTGCTGGCTAGTAATCTACTGTTCTCTTTAAACAACTGCCATACGTTGACCTTGTAGGCATTGTTTGCCCAGTTTTTTTGGACGCAGCCACTGAAGCACAGTTGCCAGAAAAAATATGCCATATAAATGCTGAAAATAGTCATTTTTCGCCATACGTTGACCTTGTAGACATTGTTTGCCCAGTTTTTTTGGTTGCAGCCACTGAAGCACAGTTGCCAGAAAAAATATGCCATATAAATGCTGAAAATAGTCATTTTTTCGCCATACGTTGACCTTGTAGACATTGTTTGCCCAGTTTTTTTGGTTGCAGCCACTGAAGCACAGTTGCCAGAAAAAATATGCCATATAAATGCTGAAAATAGTCATTTTTTGCCATACGTTGACCTTGTAGGCATTGTTTGCCCAGTTTTTTTGGTCGCAGCCACTGAAGCACAGTTGCCAGAAAAAATATGCCATATAAATGCTGAAAATAGTCATTTTTTGCCATATACGTTGAGTCAACGTATGGCAAAAAATGACTATTTTCAGCATTTATATGGCATATTTTTTCTGGCCTCTGTGCTTCAGTGGCTGCGGCCAAAAAAACTGGGCAAACAATGCCTACAAGGTCAACGTCGTTGACCTTGTAGGCATTGTTTGCCCAGTTTTTTTGGCCGCAGCCACTGAAGCACAGAGGCCAGAAAAAATATGCCATATAAATGCTGAAAATAGTCATTTTTTGCCATACGTTGACTCAACGTATATGGCAAAAAATGACTATTTTCAGCATTTATATGGCATATTTTTTCTGGCCTCTGTGCTTCAGTGGCTGCGGCCAAAAAAACTGGGCAAACAATGCCTACAAGGTCAACGTCGTTGACCTTGTAGGCATTGTTTGCCCAGTTTTTTTGGCCGCAGCCACTGAAGCACAGAGGCCAGAAAAAATATGCCATATAAATGCTGAAAATAGTCATTTTTTTGGTCGCAGCCACTGAAGCACAGTTGCCAGAAAAATTATGCCATATAAATGCTGAAAATATGCATTTTTTTGGTTGCAGCCACTGAAGCACAGAGGCCAGAAAAATTATGCCATATAAATGCTGAAAATATGCATTTTTTTGGTTGCAGCCACTGAAGCACAGAGGCCAGAAAAATTATGCCATATAAATGCTGAAAATATAAATTTTTTTGGTTGCAGCCACTGAAGCACAGAGGCCAGAAAAATTATGCCATATAAATGCTGAAAATATGCATTTTTTTGGTTGCAGCCACTGAAGCACAGAGGCCAGAAAAATTATGCCATATAAATGCAGAAAATATGCATTTTTTTGGACGCAGCCACTGAAGCACAGTTGCCAGAAAAAATATGCCATATAAATGCTGAAAATAGTCATTTTTTGCCATACGTTGACCTTGTAGACATTGTTTGCCCAGTTTTTTTGGTTGCAGCCACTGAAGCACAGAGGCCAGAAAAAATTAAACCAGTAGGGTTTGCACCCTAGTTTGTAACGGTGGCGGAGGGAGGAGGAGGACGCTAAAGGACAGCTGTGTGTGGAGTCATGAGGCTTGAAGAGAAGGACAGCTGCATAGAAGTCAGAACAAGTCTTCCGGCGTGCAGTAACCCTCCGAGATCCACCCCTCATTCATTTTAATAAAGGTCAGGTAATCGACACTTTTGTGACCTAGGCGAGTTCTCTTCTCAGTTACAATCCCTCCTGCTGCACTGAAGGTCCTTTCTGAGAGCACACTTGAGGCTGGGCAAGACAAGAGGTTCATGGCAAATTGTGACAGCTCTGGCCACAGATCAAGCCTGCGCACCCAGTAGTCCAGGGGTTCATCGCTCCTCAGAGTGTCGATATCTGCAGTTAATGCCAGGTAGTCCGCTACCTGCCGGTCGAGGCGTTCTTTGAGGGTGGATCCAGAAGGGTTGTGGCGCTGCCTTGGACAGAAAAACATTTGCATGTCTGACGTTACAGACTGGCCAAAGGGCTTTGTCCTTGCAGGTGTGCTCGTGGCAGGATTACTGGCACCTCTGCCCCTGGAATGTTGATGAGTTCCTGAAGTGACATCACCCTTAAAAGCATTGTACAACATGTTTTGCAGGCTGGTTTGTAAATGCCGCATCTTTTCGGACTTGTGGTATGTTGGTAACATTTCTGACACTTTATGCTTGTACCGAGGGTCTAGTAGCGTTGCGACCCAGTACAGGTCCTTCTCCTTAAGCCTCTTGATACGGGGGTCCTTCAACAGGCATGACAGCATGAAAGACCCCATTCTCACAAGGTTGGATGCAGAGCTATCCATCTCCGCTTCCTCATTATCAAGGACTGCATCATCCACGGTCTCCTCCCCCCAGCCACGTACAAGACCAGGGGTCCCCAAAAGGTCACCACTAGCCCCCTGGGAAGCCTGCTCCTGTTGGTCCTCCTCCTCCTCCTCCACAAAGCCACCTTCCTCCTCTGACTCCACTTCTGGCACCTCTCCCTGCGTTGCAGCAGGTGCCTGGGTTCGTTCTGGTGATTCCGACCAGAAATCGTGCGCTTCCAGCTCCTCGTCACGCTGGTCTACAGCCTCATCTGTCACTCGTCGCACGGCACGCTCCAGGAATAAAGCGAAGGGTATTAGGTCGCTGATGGTGCCTTCGGTGCGACTGACCATATTTGTCACCTCTTCAAAAGGTCGCATGAGCCTGCAGGCATCGCGCATAAGCACCCAGTAACGGGGGAAAAAAATCCCCAGCTGTGCAGATCCAGTCCTACCACCCAGTTCAAAAAGGTACTCGTTGACGGCCCTTTGTTGTTGCAGCAGACGTTCCAACATAAGGAGCGTTGAATTCCAGCGAGTCTGGCTGTCAGAAATCAAACGCCTGACTGGCATGTTGTAGCGCTGCTGAATGTCAGCAAGGCGTGCCATGGCTGTGTAGGAACGTCTGAAATGGGCCGACACCTTTCTGGACTGGGTGAGAACGTCCTGGAATCCTGGGTACTTGGAGACAAAACGTTGGACTATTAAATTTAACACATGTGCCATGCAGGGCACATGTGTTAAATTGCCTAGTCTCAACGCTGCCAACAGATTGCTTCCATTGTCACACACCACTTTTCCGATCTGCAGTTGGTGTGGGGTCAGCCACCGATCGGCCTGTGACTGCAGAGATGACAGGAGTACAGATCCGGTATGGTTTTTGCTTTCCAGGCACGTCATCCCCAAGACAGCGTGACAACGGCGTACCTGGCACGTCGAATAGCCTAGGGGAGACTGGGGGTGCACAGGTGTGGAGGAGGAGAAGGAGGACCCAGCAGCAGAGTAAGAAGAAGAAGAAGACGAGGTAGAGAGCGATGGAGGAGTAGAGGTGGTGGCAGAACCGCGTGCAATCCGTGGCGGTGACACCAACTCCACTGTTGTTGTTGAGCTACCCATTCCCTGCTTCCCAGCCATTACCAAGTTCACCCAGTGGGCAGTGTAGGTGACATACCTGCCCTGACCATGCTTGGAGGACCATGCGTCAGTAGTCATATGGACCTTTGGCCCAACACTAAGTGACAGAGATGCGGTAACTTGGCTCTGCACATGTTGGTACAGGTGTGGTATTCCCTTTTTAGAAAAAAAATTGCGGCTGGGTACCTTCCACTGCGGTGTCCCAATTGCTACAAATTTGCGGAAGGCCTCAGAGTCCACCAGCTGGTATGGTAAAAGCTGGCGGGCTAAGAGTGCAGACAAGCCAGCTGTCAGACGCCGGGCAAGGGGGTGACAGTCAGACATTGGCTTCTTACGCTCAAACATGGCCTTCACAGAAACTTGGCTGGTGGCAGATGACTGGGAATGGGAACAGGTGGTCAAGGTGGAAGGCGGAGTGGAGGGTGGTTCAGACGGGTCAAGGAGAGCAGAGGTAGAGCAGTAAGATGCTGGACCAGAAGGAGTGTGGCTTTTAGTTTGCCTGTTGCCTTTGAGGTGTTGCTCCCAAAGTGCTTTGTGCTTGCCGCTCATGTGCCTTCGCATAGAAGTTGTACCTATGTGGCTGTTGGGCTTACCAAGGCTCAGTTTCTGACTGCACTCATTGCAAATTACAATGCTTTTGTCAGAGGCACACACATTAAAAAAATCCCACACTGCTGACTTTTTGGAAGTGTGCGATCTGGCGGTAACAGTAGAAGTTGGCGGCATTGGCGGCAATGGCGGGTGCGTTGGCCGGCTGAACACAGGTGCCGATACATGTTGTTGCCCTACTGATCCCTGCGGGCTGTCCTCCCTGCTTCTTCTAAGTCTTATTCTCCTACTGCCTCTCTGACTCTCCGTCTCTCCATCTGAACTACCCTCCTCTTGCTCTCTTCTACTAGGCACCCACAAAACATCAATCTCCTCATCATCATTCTCCTCAGATGCATCAATTTCTTCTGACACATCACAGAAGGAAGCAGCAGCGGGGACCTCCTCCTCATCACTCATTATGTCCATCTCTGTCGTGTTCTCTGCCAGAATTAAATCTGGTGTAAGGTCCTCATCTCCTTCATCTTCTTCTGGCAATAATGGTTGCGCATTACTCAGTTCAAGAAACTCATGGGAAAATAACTCCTCTGACCCCAGTGAAGAAGGGGCACCGGTGGTGGAGGAAGTGTTACGTGGGGTGGCCATAGCAGTGGAGGATGAGGAGGATGTTGTGGTAAAGTTAGAAACGGTAGAGGATGGGGTGTGCTGTGTAAGCCAGTCAACTACCTCTTCAGCATTTTGGGAGTTCAGGGTCATTGGCTTTTTAAAACTGGGCAATTTGCTAGGGCCACAGGATTGCATAGCAGCACGGCCCCTAGCACGGCCTCTGCGTGGCGGCCTGCCTTTGCCTGGCATTATTTTTTAAAAAACAACAACAACAACAAAAACTCAGTTGGTTTTTCTGGAAACGATAATACACACAGCTAGATGGCGGGTTGAAGAAAACAGTGTGCAAATAATGCCTACAAGGTCAACGTATACACTACTACAGCGGTGGATACGGATTACGTAAAATATATTATGGCTGCTTGAAAAAAGTCACTCCGGTGTTTTTTCTGGAGACGGTAATATTATGGATATTTAGACAGAATGTGAACAAGGTCACACAGCTAGATGGCGGGTTGAAGAAAACACTGTGCAAATAATGCCTACAAGGTCAACGTATACACTACTACAGCGGTGGATACGGATTACGTAAAATATATTATGGCTGCTTGAAAAAAGTCACTCCGGTGTTTTTTCTGGAGACGGTAATATTATGGATATTTAGACAGAATGTGAACAAGGTCACACAGCTAGATGGCGGGTTGAAGAAAACACTGTGCAAATAATGCCTACAAGGTCAACGTATACACTACTACAGCGGTGGATACGGATTACGTAAAATATATTATGGCTGCTTGAAAAAAGTCACTCCGGTGTTTTTTCTGGAGACGGTAATATTATGGATATTTAGACAGAATGTGAACAAGGTCACACAGCTAGATGGCGGGTTGAAGAAAACACTGTGCAAATAATGCCTACAAGGTCAACGTATACACTACTACAGCGGTGGATACGGATTACGTAAAATATATTATGGCTGCTTGAAAAAAGTCACTCCGGTGTTTTTTCTGGAGACGGTAATATTATGGATATTTAGACAGAATGTGAACAAGGTCACACAGCTAGATGGCGGGTTGAAGAAAACACTGTGCAAATAATGCCTACAAGGTCAACGTATACACTACTACAGCGGTGGATACGGATTACGTAAAATATATTATGGCTTCTTGAAAAAAGTCACTCCGGTGTTTTTTCTGGAGACGGTAATATTATGGATATTTAGACAGAATGTGAACAAGGTCACACAGCTAGATGGCGGGTTGAAGAAAACACTGTGCAAATAATGCCTACAAGGTCAACGTATACACTACTACAGCGGTGGATACGGATTACGTAAAATATATTATGGCTGCTTGAAAAAAGTCACTCCGGTGTTTTTTCTGGAGACGGTAATATTATGGATATTTAGACAGAATGTGAACAAGGTCACACAGCTAGATGGCGGGTTGAAGAAAACACTGTGCAAATAATGCCTACAGGGCAAATAATGCCTAAAAGGTCAACTTATACACTACTACAGCGGTAGTAAAATAAAAAAAAGTAAAATAAAAAAAAAATGAATATTAAAAAAAAAAAATTAAAGTTGGTGCTGCTGAACTACTAGGAGCAGCAGATTAGCACACCAGTCCCACTCCCCAACACTGCTAGACTAATAGCACTGGGCTCTTATAGTAGTAGTAGTAGTAGTAGTAAAACAACAAAAAAATAAATAAAAGCAGTCCTTACAAGGACTACTGTTATTGCAGCAGTCAGCAGATGAGATCAGAAGCAGGACAGCTGCCCACTGCAGCTACATACAGAGCACTGCAGTAGAAGGTAGATTACTAGCCAGCAAAGCTACCTAAGCTAAAATGTCCCTCAAACCCCTGCAGACTTCTGTCCCTCCAATAACAGAGCAGTATCAAAACGATTACTAGCCAGCAAACTTTCAACTGTCCCTGAAATCACTAACAGGCAGCAGCTCTCTCCCTACACTATCTCTTCAGCACACACAGGCAGAGTGAAAAAACGCTGCAGGGCTTCGGTTTTTATAGGGAAGGGGAGTGGTCCAGGGGAGAGCTTCCTGATTGGCTGCCATGTACCTGCTGGTCTGGGGTGAGAGGGCAAAAAAAAGCGCCAACAATGGCGAACCCAAAATGGCGAACGTCGCGCGACGTTCGCGAACTTCCGGCGAGCGCGAACACCCGATGTTCGCGTGAACAAGTTCGCCGGCGAACAGTTCGCGACATCTCTAGTTATAATCTCACATTTTGAATCTGCCCTTAGTGGCCTGTCTGGGGTAATGTACATAGAGTTCATTGCACTGTATAATATGCAAACCTTTCTCCATTGTAGGGACACTTTTGGCTGAATAATATGCACATAAGTCATTGCTATCCTGTCTCAAATGAGACCGAATATTATGCATGGCGTGCCAAAAGGTTACAACTAGAGGGTAATGTGTATCTTATCTCATATAGATTCCCAATACATTTCAATGAATTTTAAGTTTATTATCCAATATAAACCAGTTGTAAGTGCAATGATTTAATTCATTCCTGTTTTTACCAGCAGCAAAAAAAGAAGCTACCGTATATACTCGAGTATAAGCCCTCATGAGTATAAGCCGAGGTACCTAATTTTACCTCCAAAAACTGGGAAAGCTTATTGACTCGAGTATAAGCCTAGGGTGAGAAATACAGCAGCTTCTGGTAAGTTTCAATCAAAAAATTGAGGGTTTCTGCTCCCATTGGAGGTGCCGGCGTTTCGTTTTTGGATGCCGGCGACCATTCTTGGACGCCGGTGAATATTCTTGTAGACTATTCTTGGATGCCGGTGACTATTCTTGGACACCGGTGACTATTCTTGGACGCCGGCGACTATTCTTAGGCGCCGGCGACTATTCTTAGACGCTGGCGACCGTTTTTGCACTTGACCCGAGTATAAGCCGAGGTAGAGTTTTTCAGCATATTTTGGGGGCTGAAAAACTCGGCTTATACTCGAGTATATACGGTACTGGTTTGGATATTATTTGAACATGTTATATAAATAAAAAAAAGAGACTTACATTCCACTGTAACAAGTCACTGTACAGGTTAGTAAGGTATTATGGTCTGTCTGTGATGGAGTGAAAGTGATGTGGGACAAGTAGGTGATATTATTGCTTGAAGGCAGGAAGTAATTATTTCTTGCCTTTGTTGTGTTTATATTTCCATCCCATGTGATGGTTGAAGAAGTCTCCATACAGTTTCCAAAAGTTCTGCAAGTCAGTGTCACTTGTTTACCGGCGATCAGCTTCTTTTTAGGAAATATATCAGGTTTGTTTAGGTCTGTAAGATTAATGAGACAAAAGACAGAAAGTTACAATACTAAGCCCTAGACTACTGTTCTCTGAGTTTCTTACAACCAAGTGGTGGCTCTCCTTCTTTACACTTTTGACACTCTAAGGATTAATGTTTATCCGCAGGTAAGTGTCATACACAAACACACATACACACACCTATTACACATGTACTTACACACCCACATACTTTTCTACACATACATGCAAATATTTTCTTTGGAAATGTCAAGGCAATTTTTAGAAATATTAGTAGTTTATAGGTTGCAGATTGGGATAAGGTTAGTGATGGACGAATTTATTCACCAGGCGGGAATTCGTGGTGAATTCCCACGATTCGCCGCCTGCGGCGCATTTTCGCCATTGGGTCCATCCACAGTCCTATTTAAGAAAAGCGAAACAGGCTAAAAAAACTTTATGAGATATAGTTAACATCTTTATTCCGTTAAGGACAAGAATTTGTTTTGTAAAACAAAAATATTCAAGTTTCTCTTGAAAAACTCAACTTCCCTATTACTCTTTAGTAATAGGTGTGTTTAAATATTTTTTTCTTCTCTAAAATTCCTTACCATCTAATTTTATTTCAAATATTATATAATATTCAAATATTATGTATTACATTCCTAAAAAAAAGGTAAAGATCTGTCATTACACTCATCATACAGATGGATTTCACTAATTAAAGGGACAATAAAAAAATGAAATGTTCTCACATACAAGGTATGTCCTTATGTGGAGCAAATCAAAAGAGCGTTGTTCTTTTAAAGTCTAGATTTATGTCATATTTGCATTTAGGTTTGGTGTGCCAAACAGTAATTCAGCTACTCGTAAACTTAAAATTCTCTTGGTGTAGTTATAAAGGCACAGGCCTGAAATTGTGAAGTATCATTTTTGTAAACTTCTTTCATTCTATGAGACTAATATAATTAGAAACTGGTTAGTATCACTACCAGGCCCGGATTTCTGGTGAATAAATTTGCTCATCACTACTTATCTGTCATCTACTATGTATCCTGTGCTTGAATGGCTGCCCCCATGGCTACACAGAAGTTTGTTTATATAAACAATAGTAGTACTTATCTGTTATCTACTGTGTTTCCTGTGCTTGAATGGCTGCCCCCATGGCTACACAGCAGCTTGTTTATATAAACTATAGTAGTACTTATCTGTTATCTACTGTGTATCCTGTGCTTGAATGGCTGCCCCCATGGCTACACAGCAGCTTGTTTATATAAAACTATAGTAGTACTTATCTGTTATCTACTGTGTATCCTGTGCTTGAATGGCTGCCCCCATGGCTACACAGCAGCTTGTTTATATAAACTATAGTAGTACTTATCTGTTATCTACTGTGTATCCTGTGCTTGAATGGCTGCCCCCATGGCTACACAGCAGCTTGTTTATATAAACAATAGTAGTACTTATCTGTTATCTACTGTGTATCCTGTGCTTGAATGGCTGCCCCCATGGCTACACAGCAGCTTGTTTATATAAACTATAATAAAGTTTCTGAAGCAAACACACCATTTTTACCAGTGAAGCACAACAGTACATTATAATTTCATAACTTTTAACCATTAAACATTTTATGGTGTTACTGTTCCTTTAATGGAAGGAGTTTAATAACAATAAGAAGCTACTAGTTGTGTGTGTAATCATATTATATGAACAAAAAGAAAATAATACTTACATTCCACATCCAGGATGATGCCGTGATTAGTAGAGATTCCTTTACAAGTCACTGAACAGGTTAGCAAGGTATTATGGTCTGTCTGTAAAGGAGTGAAAGTGATGTGGGACAAGTAGGTGATATTATCTCTGGGTTGTAGCAACTGATAATTCCCTACTTTAATTATATTTATATGTCCATCCCATGTGATGGTTGGGGAAGTCTCCATACAGTTTCCAAAAGTTGAGCAAGTCAGTGTCACTTGTTCCCCAGCGATCAACTTCTTTTTAGGAAATATATCAGGTTTGTTTAGGTCTGTAAGATTAATGAAACAGATTACAGAAAGTCTTATTGAATTATATTAATAATTGCATTGATAAAAATAGGAAGTAATCGGTTTGGTGTATTATATGAATGTGAAGAAAAGGAGACTTGGTTTCCACATCCAGGCAGATCCTTTGCTTAGTAGAGATTGCTTTGCAAGTCACTTTACAGGTTAGCAAGGTATTATTGTTACTGATGAGCGAATTTTATCGCCAGCCATGGATTTGCGGAGAAATTCCACATTTTGCCATCTGCAATTTTTTTCTGAAAACTGCAGCAAAAATTTACGCGTGAGAAAAATTTACAGAGACAAAAAAAAAGTCACAATAAGAAAAAATGCCCATTGACTTTAATTTGGACAAAAAGTGCCATGTGCAATAGACCCTTTAGATGAGTTAGATCAAGGATGATAAGTCTGCCACCCTGGGGTAAAATTGCCTACTCACCAAACTTTCAAAGTAGGCACACATTAAGCAAGCTCATTCTGAACCCATGGTTTCCTCAAATATTCACGTATTCTGCTTTAACATAGACATGCCCAAAGCTCAAGGCACATCTGCTAGCGTTGGTTAGAGTAGTTCCCAGTGTAACATGTCCTTACCATGTTTACATATCTAATTGAATTGCAAAGAATATTCACAAATAGGGATGGGAGAATTTGACCCATTTCGTTTCGCCAAAAATTTGCTGCTGGCGAAATGTCGCTGACCGGCATTAAAGTCTATGGGCGTCAAATTTTTTTGGACGTGCAACGAAATTTTTTTGACATGCAGCTTTTTTTTTTGTGCACGATGCCATACAAGTCTATGGGCGTCATTTCCACGGCGATACAAGGTGAAAAAATTCGCATCACATGAAGTTGTTACCAATAGCTCACCATAAGCTAGATTGGAGAGTGGGTATGTTAAATTCCTTCTGAAGAGGCGTGGTCTTCCATATGAGATGCGTTAAGGTTTAGTGCAGGGGCAATTGACCTGTTTTCGTTGTACAACATTCTCAAGTTGCTCTTATTGTGTGAGTAGACCCAGCTGTTGGAGAACATTGTTTAAAAATAATACATCTGCTATTGTATATATTTATTTTCATAAATATTGCATGAATATTTGAGGACACCATGGATTCAGCAAGAGCTTGCTTGATGTGTACTTACTTGGAAATTTTGGTGAGTAGGCAATTTTACTATAGGCTGGCGGACTTGGTCTAACTCACCTTAAGGGTCTATAGCACATGGAACTTTTATATACATAATTAAGGGTACTGCACCATAGTACCTATTTTTTCACTTCCCTGCAGAGTTTGTTAAGGTATCATGGTCTGTCTTTGAGGGTTCTATGTATCCTTCTGTGATGTATGACAAGTAGGTGGCGTGACTACTTGGATGCAACTGATTTTCTTCATTAATATATATTTATATTTCCATCCCATGTAATAGCTGAAGAACGCTCCACACAGTTTCCAAAAGTTCTGCAAGTCATTGTCACTTGTTTCTTAGCCATCAGCTTTAGGAAATACAGTATATCAGGTTAGTTTAGGTCTGTTACCATACCAGTCTGTAACCTTCCTGCTACAAACAATATTTTATCAAATATTTATTTATCAAATATCTTACAGGTTTGCTGCATGATTCCTAAGCAATTTAATTTTCTTTATGAATTTCAACACATGTTATCTAAATGGCCCAATTGTAACACTTGCAGGGCTTCAGTAGCCCAGACCATCAAAAAAATGACAGGTCTCAGAATAAGGATCACATAGAAAGCTATCAGAAATATTAAATTTTTTTCTCCCAGCATCATTACATTATTGGCTGTATCCTGACTGCTACAGACAATAGGCACTTGTTCAAATTATGGTTTTTACAAGTTAAAGTTAAGATTTTCTCTTCAGATGAAACCTTTTCAAGGTTGCTTTAAAATGTCCAGTTGCTTTTTGGACGTATCAATACTAGATACTGTATGGCTAAATGAAATGCTTAAGAAACGGGCTGGATACATCCAACTTTCAAACCAACCATGCTGGTGCCTGCCCCCATCAGTAAATATAATACAAGTCTTACAAGGCTCATTTCAAGATTAAAGGAGGAGACCACTCTTGGGTAGTTAATACTACTTGGGACACCAGTCAAAAGTGGGGACAGGGACCTTGAAATTATTATTTATTTTTTTTCATTAAAGCTTAGGACATATAAGAGAAGGATCTTCTGCTAGTTGTGAATATTTAAAATTACGTTGTGAGGAAGACTCACATTCAACATTTAAGGTGATGCTTGTCTTTGTAGACTCTTCTTTGAATGTCACTGTACAGGTTAAGGAGGTATGATGGTGTCTTGGTGATGGGGTGAAAGTGATAGTTGACCAGTAGCTGACCTTTCCATATTGGTGTTGCAATGTATGCATTTGTGTTTTTTGTTTATTTACTCTTCCTTCCCATCTGAAGTTGGGTGAAACCTCAGGACAGTCTGTAGGAGCAGTGCAAGTCAGAGTCACTTTTTCACCAGCTATCATTTTCTTGATGGGAGATATATCGGGTTCTTTCAGGTCTGGAATTGTATTAAAAAAAAAAAATTCAGTACAATTACACTTCACAAATTATAATAATCATCAAGTCACTCTGGCTATTGCAGTGTCTTAATACTAGGTAGTACACTGTGCACATCTAAAAATCAACAGAAGAAAAATACAAACTGGTCAAAGTATGTGGTACACCTCTGTAATGTTTTATTGTTTTTGCTCTAAATAAATCATTACTGGAGGATAGTGATGGGCGAGTCTGACCCTCTTTGATCAGCAAAAATTTGTGAAATGGAGAAAATGCCTTAAAGTCAACGGGCGACAATTTATTTTTTCGCACAGCAATTTTTTCCACTCATTGGAGTCTATGAATGTGTATGTGGTTTTTTTTTTTTGAGATGAAACATGGCGAAAAATTTTGCTCATCACTACTGGAGGAATATGTTTGCACAATATTCTTGGACATGTGTGCGTTTATTTATTTTTTTAATAAACAAGTTAAAATGCAGAAGGGCCAAAGACAGAAACGAAGTGCAAATTTTATTTTGTAGAGCTTTTCTTAATTAATTAATTTAATTATTAACCTTTTGTGTGGTACTGTATCAAAAGCTTCAGAGAAGTCTAAATACATCACATGCTCTGCCATCCCAGTGTCTAGGTTTCTGCTCACCTTCTCATAGAGTGCAATGGATATGTTTGATCAGATACAGTATATAATTAGTATATTTATAGTTAATTAGTGTAACTCTGCAATGGAGTCAGGAGCAACACATTAAACATAGGGAAAGGACAAATTACTGTATGATAAAATGTGTATAGGCAAAATAACATGCACTGCACATGGACGCCTTTGTACAAATACTATATTGCAGTGCACTATAGTGTAAAGATCACAATTGTGGTCTCTGCACTAGCTATGTAGCCCCTTTCTTGCCCACATCTGATGCTAAACAGTTAAATGGGTGAGGGGTTGCTTCCCAGATATGCTGTTTTGCAAGCAAATCTTGTAAAATGGTAAGCACTGTTTTATAAAAGCCAACTATTACATTCATATTATTGCTATTGCTAGAATGTCCTATGCACATTTTGATTTCTACAATTTTCAATTGTTCACTTGTTCAGTCAGCTTGTTCACTTTTGAGTTAACCTTTAGTATGATGTAGAAAATGGTATTCTAAGACAATTTGCAATTGGTTTTCACTTTTTCTATTATTCTAAGTTAATTTAAAGGTGAACCACACCTTTAAATGAATGTTCCTGGTTTCTTTAAGCTACATGCAATTCAAGGAATAACTTGGCTTCATAAAATAAATTCATTTTTCATATGTGTAACAAATTCACAGACTGCAGATGTGCTTCTTATTCATATGAATTTGTATATGCGTAAGGGAGGGTTAATCTTTGAAATCCTGTGATAATTCAACAAGCCAATGTAAGATAATAGTAAACTGTGCAACTAAAGGAATCCTAAAGGGGTAATAAACCCTGCACTGCACTGATCAACCAAACTTTTCTCAGTTGAGAATGTATCATATAATTAAAGGGGTGGTTCACCTTTAAGTTAACTTTTAGCATGTTATATAGAACGGCTAATTCTAAGTAATTTCTCAATTGTTTTTTATTATTTTTTATAGTTTTAAAATTATTTGCATTCTTCTTCTGACGCTTTCCAGCTTTCAAATGGGGGGGTCGCTGACTAGTGATGGGCACGAATTTGAGGCGAATTCCCGTGTTTTGCCGGCATCAATATCCGATTTTCACTGTTCAAATTGCTTGATTTTTTTGTGAAAACGTTCAAATTGCTTGATTTTTTTGGTGAAGATGTAAGAATTGCTTGATTTTTTTTTTGTGAAAAATATTTCAATTGCTTGATTTTTTTGTGAAAACGTTCAAATTGCTCGATTTTTTTAGTGAAGCAGTAAGAATTGCTTGATTTTTTGTTAAAAACATTTCAATTGCTCGATTTTTTTGTGAAAACGTTCGAACTTTAAAAAAATTTTGTGAAAACTTTCGAATTTCACAATTTTTTTCTTCAACTTTCCAAATTTTGCGATTTTTCATGAAATTTTCGCTATTTCGCAAATTTTTTGGGAAATTCGCAAATTTTTAGTTGAAGCGAAACAGGAGAGATTCGCCCATCACTATCACTACCACCATCTAAAAAAACAAATGCTCTGTAAAGCTATAAATGTATTGTTATTGCTACTTTTTATAGCTTATCTGTCTATTTAAGTGCTCTCCTTTTCATATTGCAGTCTCTTATTCAAATCAATGCATGGTTGCTAAATTGGACCCTAGCGACCAGATTAAAGAAATTTCAAACTGGAGAGCTGCTGAATAAAAAGCTAAATAATTCAAAAACCACAAATAGAAAATGAAAACAAATTGCAAATTGTCTAGGAATATCACTCTCTATATCATACTAAAAGTTAACTCAAAGGTGAACAACCCCTTTAAGTTAAAGCATGCTGGGAGGTGTAGTCCAGGGTTGAATAATGCAATCCTGATGGATTACAACCCTGCACTACAGCTCCCATCATGCTATTCTTAAAGCAATATTGCAGAATAAAGCTTTACCAAAACTTTTCCCCAAATCTCCACAGCCAGCGACTTTAAAATGCAAAAAATCCTCCCTTATAGGGACAGTTATGGCAAAAAAAGAAAATGTTTTACAGTTACTCATCTACTCAAAAGAATGTGGTAATAAAATTGTGTCTTTAGTTGGAACAGAATCAAAAGAAGCTTTGTTCTATGACTTTTACTGTCCAAATACACACCCTTCTATCACTCTTTTACTGTATGTTGCTTTGGTGATGCCCAGATGCTGCTATAATGAATTGGCAAGGCTTAGCTCTAAAATAACCATAGGTTGAATCTGGGGAAATATTGTGAAAGATTTTTGAAAGTATCAATTTTTTTAAAACAATTGTTATATGAATTATTAAAGTTTTTATAATCACTTGGAGTTTGCTGTCCCGGACAGTGAGCATGCTCAGATTAGCCAACAGTGATCCTTCTGCAAATAGGTTTTTTATTATCTAGAGAGCACTCTGTGCGATGTCACTTGGGGGGTTATTTATCAACGTCTGAATTTATCTCAATATCGGCTGCTACAAACTCCGATCTAACCTGCTCAGGTTTTTAACGCTTATTTATTATTATATTTTTCCCGAAAATTACCTTTGCTGGAGAAACTCAGATTTTTTTGTGAATTTTCCCTGAAAACTCCAAAAACTTAGCGAAATTGCCCAAAACCCCCGGCACAACCAAAAATCTATGGGACTGTTCCCATTGACTGTTATGCAACCTTCAACAGGTTTGAGATGCCTTGTTTTTATATTCGGGCTTTTTAGCCCTCTGGTTTTAATAAATTCCGAAAAATTTGTGATTTTTTTAAAAACCTATTATAACACAAAATTTTTTTCGGCTTTTGAGGAATTTCGGGTACTCGGAGCTTAGTAAATAACCCCCTTGGTGTAGTGGTTAGGAATATGCCTAGAATTTTCACTGTTGTGAGCTTAAAAATGATTTTCCAGACTCTATTTCAATAGTAGTATTTTTTTAAAAGAATTATTATATGTTTTAAATATTTTCGCCTGGTACAAATTTACTGCAAATGTTGTGTTTTTGGCTTTTGCACATGGCAAAATGTTTCACGAATCTGTACTAAAATTTTGCCATACATTTTGTTTTGCTTGCAAAAAATGTATACTTTTGTATTTTAATTTTGGTATTGATTTTGGTTTCTATTGCTGAATATACCTGTCAGATGAGTCAGCTACAGTACATCCTTGTGTTTTCAAGGGTTGTAATCCCTGCATCATTGCACTGCTCTAACAAATTTACTGGTTGCTGGATGATTAAACTTTTCAAAAACTTTTCCCTAAATCTCCACAGCCAGAGACTGCATTTAATGCAAAAAATACAATGAGAATTTCAGCTGATCTGTGAAACTTTGTCCAGCAACAACTGAGCAAGGTTTGGTTGAGCAGTGCAGTACAGCAGGGTTTACTACCCTTTTAAAGGGCATATTAAGGCAAAAAAATAAAATCCCATTTTTACTTTTTTAATGAAAAAGAAATCTATCTCCAATATACTTTAATTAAAAAAATGTGCACCGTTTTTATAAGAAACCTGACTGTATGCAGTGAAATTCTCCCTTCATTTACTGCTGTGGATAGGAATTGTCAGATGGTCCCTAACTGCTGAGCAGGGAAACAATCATACTTATGAACAGCAGGGGGAGCCCCTGCCTTACTTCCCAGCCATGCAGAACTCAAGCAGCTTTGTTTATGACGATCCCTAAGCAGCCCAGACCACACTGAGCATGTGCAAAGTCTTGGTCTTGCAAAGATGTTTAACAAAGTTACAAGGTGGCAGCCCCCTGTGGCCAACTTTGAAAGCATAAATCATTTGTTTGATTAGGCTTCTGGTGCTGTAAGTTCATGTTTATGTTTAGTATATAAAATACAGCATTTCTAGCCTTATTCTATTTTAGACTTTCCTTGTCCTTTAAAGGGACACTAAACCCAACTATAAAGCTGTCCTACTGCGCGCTCTAGTTCTCTATTACCATTAAAAAAACTTAATTATACAAGGGAACCATTTCATACCAATGAGAATTCATTCATCCAAAACCCTAATTACAGAAGCATAAGAAGCGACCAGTGAGAATTCTGGCCAGGCTCTTATCTTATATACAGAGATTATTGTGCCATTTTGGCACATTTTGTGCCATTATATTACCCTGGAATCAAACATGGGGAGGAAAGACAAACTTTTTTGGCACTGGGAGACTGTGCTTAAAGTTTCCAACTTCCAATTGCAACAAAGAACATGGAGCTAGATTTGTACAGATCAGCTGGGATTTTCATTGGCAAATTATTTTGCATTTTACTGCTGCCACTGGCCCAGGAGAGGAAAAGTGTTTTTGTTCAATATTCCTTTAAGATTATAACCCTGAGGTTGCTGGACTACAGCTCCCAGCATGCCTTAACCTTAATTATATGTTAAAGTATGCTGGGATTTGTATTCCAGCAACTACCGAGGAAAGGGCGATTGAGCGGTGCAGTGCAGCAGGGTTTTGTGTGTATGCTGGGATCAATACAAATTATTCTAATTCATAAAAACCAAAATGTTCATTTGCTACTTTAGATACAATAATAATCATCAGCAAAACTTCTGGCTTTATATTGTTTTTATTTTCACTCACCTGACACAGATATGGTTGGTTGGACACCCATGTAGGAAAATTTTAAGGAATATTTATCCTCAAGTCTGAAAAGATAGTGTGTAGCATCTCCTGGTTGTGCATCACTGATAGAGAAGGAACAGTCTCCTGCACTCACTTTCCCAGTGAATATAAAGCGCCCGTTTGTTGTATCAGGGAACTGAGACGCGTTAGTAGAAGCTGCAACTGGGACACTTTTATATTCTTTATATCTAATATATCCTTTATACCAAATTCCAATGGCATCTCTGGTTATGGTAAAATCAGGACCAACCATAAATTTACAGGGGATGAGCACACAGAGTCCCCTCTGCACTGTCACCTTTGCTGGTGCCTCAATTTTAAACCCTGGTAGAATCTCTGTCTGTTGCTGACAGTTCCTGCCTGTGGGTGGAAATATTAATTTGTTAATCATGCAAGTTCTCTAAATGATTCTTTACAGTTGAGCAGCACATTGTAATTGTACAGTACAGAGATTTTTTCCCCTTCTTTACATTATCATATACTTACCCTCCCACTGTAGGGACAGCAGACAGAGTAGAACTGGACGGCATTGCCAAAGGAACTTGCACCGACTGGACAACATCTTGATGGTCAATGTGGTTGGCTCTGTATTTACATAGGGGCTTCAAAAGATAAGTGGAGACTATCACTGTTTAAAATGGAAAATAAGTGCTTGCAGTACAAAATATATTTAATTTACTGAACTTTGTGTTTTTCTAAAAAAAAAAAAAAAGGTTTACAATTAATTTTTTTTTAGGATTTGACTGGAGGCATCCATACTGTTGATGTAACAAGTATAGATTATAGCAGTGGTTCCCAATTAGTGACTCCCCAACCCATGTCGCTCCTGGTGACCCCAAAGCTGGTGCTTATTTTTGAATTCAAGGCTTGGAGGCCTTGGCTTGTGTACTGCCAAAATCTCCTGTAGACTAAGGGGCCTTCAAATAGTCAGACACAGCCTGTAACTGGTACTCCAGGGAATTTTTTTCATGCTTGTGTGGCTCTACAACTTTTTTACAATTGAATGTGGCTCACGAGTAAAAAACGGATGGTGATCCCTGCATTATAGACACCCATGCTTTTGTCACCCATGCTGTACTGTACTAAGAAAAAAAATATCTTTCAAATACAGCACTCCTACAAGAGCGAGGAAAATAAGTAATTTATTAAGGGGCCCATTTACTAAGGGTCGAAGTGAATTCAAAGTGAATTTTCGAATTCAAAAACTTTGAATTTCAAAGTAATTTTTGGGTACTTCGACCATCGAATAGGCCAAAATTAGATTAGAGTTGAAAAAAACGTCGAATATTCAACCATTTGAAAATCGAAGTACTGTCTCTTTAAAAAACGTTGACTTCAACACTTTGCCACCTTAAACCTGCCGAATTGCTACGTTGGCCTATGGGGACCTCCTAGAACCTATAGCCAGTATTTGGCTAAGTTTTTAGAAGTCAAAGGGTTTTTTTTTGAAAATCATTCGATCGATTGATGAAATCGTTCAATTCAAACGATTTATATGATCGATCGAGCAATTTGAACTGATCAAAAACGGCTAAATTCATTTAAAAAAAAACTTTGACTATCGAATTTCTACAATTCGATGGTTGAATTCCAAAGTTTTACCACTTCAAAATTCGACCCTTAGTAAGGGGCCAATTCACCAAGCTCAAGTGAAGGATTTGAAGTAAAAAAAACTTCGAATTTCGAAGTGTTTTTTGGGCTACTTCGACCATCGAATGGGCTACTTCGACTACGACTTTGAATCGAAGGATTCGAACTAAAAATCGTTCAAATTGAATTTTCGGGTACTTCGACCATGGAATAGGCCAAAATTCGATTAGAATTGAAAAAAACGTTGCATATTCGACCATTCGATAGTCGAAGTACTGTCTCTTTAAGAAAAAACTTCGACCCCCTAGTTCGCCACCTAAAAGCTACCGAACCCAATGTTAGCCTATGGGGAAGGTCCCCATAGTCTTGGCTACGTTTTTTTGTTCGAAGGATAATCCTGTGATCGTTGGATTAAAATCCTTCGAATCACTTGATTCGAAGGATTTAATCATTCGACCGATGGATTATTCCTTTGATCGTTCGATCGAACTTTTTGCGCAAAATCCTTCGACTTCGATATTCGAAGTTGAAGGATTTTCATTCCCCAGTCGAATATCGAGGGTTAATTAACCCTCAATCTTCGACCCTTGATGCATCGGCCCCTAAATGTGCCCCTAAGTATCTGTTGATAGCCCCATGCTTGTTTAAAGCAAATGGAATGCAAATCCCCACTTATTTTCTGGGTTTTTAAACAAATCCTTTCTACTCCTCTTAGACACATAAATATGACCCAGAAATGACTGTTCAGGCTAATCAACTAAATCGATAGACAATTCCTCTACACAGATGTAACAACCATTATCCCCAAAAGACTTTCGGGTTATTTTTAAACAATCTCCCTCTAATTATAAATATAATAAAGAATAATGTTTTAGAGATTTATATTAGGGATAGCCCATCAATTCGGCTATGTTAAATGTTTTCTTAGTTTAGTTACACAAACTCTTGATTAAGAAAACGATACCATTTCAGTAAAAGATACAAAGCACGACAACACTAATAATAAAGACTATAAAGTAGCTCAGTGGTAACATTAAAATAGAGAGAAATGCAAACTTACCTTCTCTTATTTAGAATTATGAAAAGTAGTTATGGGAGGCACAAAAAAATCCGGCAAACTTGGAGCCTTGGTTTTCCTTAGGTAAAGGGGTTTGAATAAACAGCGTAATTGTATTTTTAGAGATGATAAAATGTTTATTATGTTATGGAATTGATTGATACAAATAATACAATTAATTTGAGCATTTTGTGTAACTGCACGAAGAAAAAAACCTGCAATTGGAAGGAAGATGTACTTGGCTAAATTTTACCCACACCTTTTCTCTATTTCCTGTGGACTGAACCACAAACTAAAGTGACAGTTTCCTGATAAATGCGAGTAGCACCCTGGAAAGGTGGTCACATGCTCTCAGTTAAAATATAGCAACTTGCGGTCCTCTTTGTCAGATGGACCCTCAGAACTGCAGAAGGAATAGATTTATTGAACAACAAATAAAGAATAAGATGCCCCCATTCTACAGTCTCATCAGCAGGATCTATTTAAAGGATTTTATTTTATATACTATTTATACATGTACTAGCTAATGCACATTTTGTTTGTAAAAGAACTCTGCCTCTCAAAATATGGAATCCAGTGTATGGAAACAATTGGTTGGATAGGTAGTCTAATGGTGGCCATAGACTTAAAGATCCGCTCGTTTGGCGACATCGCCAAACGAGCGGATCTTTCCCCGATATGCCACTTAACTGCGTGGCTATATCGGGGGTAATTCGAACGTTCGGCCGTATGGCCGAACGATCGAATTACGATGCGCCAAGCGGCTCCGACGGGTCGGTCGGGTAAATATCCAACCTTCCCGATCGATATCGTGGGCAGATATCGATCGGAATGACCCGTCGGAAGCCGCAATACACGGGCAGATAAGCTGTCAAATCGGTCCAAACGACCGATATCGGCAGCTTTATCTGCCCGTGTATGGCCACCTTAAGCTGCACACAGGTTTCCTATACAGGTATGGGATCTGTTATCCAGAGACCCATTATCCAGAAAGCTTTAAATTAGGGATGCACCGAATCCAGGATTCGGTTCGGGATTCGGCCTTTTTCAGCAGGATTCGGGCGAATCCTTCTGCCTGGCCGAACCGAATACGAATCCTAATTTGTATATGTAAATTAGGGGCGGGTAGGGAAATCACGTGACTTTTTGTCACAAAAGAAGATTTTTTTCCACTTTTTCCTTTCCAGACCGTAAAGCAAATTAGGATTCAGATTCGGTTCGGTATTCGGCCAAATCTTTCACCAAGGATTCGGGGATTTCGGCCGAATCCCAAAAAGTGGATTCGGTGCATCCCTACTTTAAATTACAGAAAGGCCGTCTCCCATAGACTCCATTTTATCCAAATAATCATAATTTTAAAAAAAATAATTTCCTTTTTCTGTGTAATAATAAAACAGTAGTTTATACTTGATCCCAACTAAGATACAATTAATCCTTATTGGAAGCAAAACCAGCCTATTGGGTTTATTTAATGTTTACGTGATTTTTTAGTACACTTCAGGTTATGAAGATCCAAATTATGGAAAGATATTATTATCCAGAAAACCACAGGTCCTGAGCATTCTGGATAACAGGTCCCATACCTTTTACTTTAGAATGGTGCAGGAACTATCCAATTAACTTCCAAGAAGAGCTGTTTGAATATAGGAATGTTCAGTTTATTGCCCTCAATAGGAGCAAACAAATACATACAGGTACATGTAGTCTTGTCAGGACTAGAGATCCCATAATGCTCAGAGGAGCATATAGTCTTGAAAAGTTCCGAACATGAATTCAGTATGTGAAATATTGTTTAATATTATACGGTTATATACAGTACTTAAAAAGCACCAATGTATTTCAACAGTCTTGGACAATTACAAAAAGTACAATTAATGCCGAATAGCTAATGTTCAGGTATGGGATCTGGAAATCCGTTATCCAGAAACTCAGACATGGAAAGGCCGTCTCCCATAGACTCAATTTTATCCAGATAATCCAAATTTTTAAAAATGATTTCCTTTTTCTCTGTAATAATAAAACAGTCACTTGTGCTTGATCCCAACTATGATATAATTAATCCTTATTGGAAGCAAAATCAGCCCATTGGGTTTATTTCATGTTTACATGATTTTCTAGTAGTAAATTCCACTGGTGCAGTTAGCAGGATCAACAAATCAGCAATTAGCTTTGATTGGTCTTCCATAAGTTATTATTAAAAAAAAAATGAGTTGCTAAATGTAACTGCATCATTGCAATTTAGACCTGTCTTAATAGATCAACCCCAGTGTTAATATTCTTTATTAATAAAGATTAGAAGATATAACAGAGGAATATATTTTGGCATGAAGGGTGTAGCTGACTCATCTGTTATACTCAGCAATACAAACCAAAATCAATATTCCTTCCAATAATGTTTTTAAAATTGAAAGTCATTTTTTGGAGGGGGCGGGGCAGAAACCACTCAGTGAGTCCCGCTGACGGTTGATCCATTCACTGTGCTGTACATATCCAGAGGCTGAATTGTCAATGTCTACAAAGAGATAAAAGAAAAGAGTGAGATTCAATATGGCAGTGAGAGAAGTATAAAGTAAACTTTATAAATAAGTTTCAGGTACTGCGTCTGTGTTATAGATAATGGCTTCCCAGCCAAAATTTAAGGACCACTATATGTTCAAATTTTCCTGCAGAATTATGTAGAGTACACATAATAATAAGGCAGGAATAGGCAAGATTTATTACATAATTTTTCAAGTTCAGAGTTTTGCCCTGCAGGTCTACTAGGCCATCCCTTCTTCTGGCTCCTGGTTAGTGACTTATAACACAGTAAAAGGTCTATAGGAGATGAAAAGGCACATTGTATCCAGAGAGTATTATATACTGAAGCTGTTAGTTGAGTAAGTATCACTTTCATAGAAACTAGGCAGTGGAAAAGGCAGAATTAGTTATACACAGACTGCTCTTAATATTCTCATTACATTTCTCACCTCATATGTAGACTCTTCAGCCTTCGGCTTGGGACCTTCTCTTGTTTCACCTGAATGAATTATAATACAGAGGTGTCAGGTTGCATCACTTTATTGGTAACAATTGGGAACATACCAATGTGGATTTTAATTCAAGGGGATAATATATTTCCAAATCAACTGCCACAAAGGAGCAGTTTTTGGATTTTTTTTTATTTAAACCTCTCTATGAGGATCACCACAAGCTCATAGTAAGGTTATAATTAAAAAAAAAACAGTGTAGGTGTAACAGTCAACCATCTGAGCTCTCTCCCCCTAACTGACCTTCAGGCTTGGCCCCCTTAGCTCATAACATGGTTCCAGATATAAAGAAATATTGAGTAACACTCACCCTGCTATAGTTCCAAGGGGTACCCAGGGCACAAATAAGCACTCACCCCAAATCTCCCCCTAACTGACCTTCAGACTGGGCCCCCTTAGCTCATAACAAGGTTACAGATATAAAGAAATATTGAGTAACAGTCACCCTGCTATAGTTCCAGGGGTACCCAGGGCACAAATAAGCACTCACCCCAAATCTCCCCCTAACCAGGGCCGGATTTACATTGCGGTGCCCCTAGGCCCACTGCTGTTCGTCGCCCTGTCCCCTCCCCTTTATCTGTGCAAATTTTCATCATCTGGACAGGATCAATGGGGATTGTCGCGCAGGAAATTAAAAAAATTATTGTATCTCCAGTGCATCCCCAGTGTTCCAGGGGTACCCAGGGTACAAATAAGCACTTACCCCAAATCTCCCCCTAACTGGCCTTCAGTCTGGGCTCCCTTACCTCATAACAAGGTTACAGATATATAGAAACATTGGGGTAACAGTCACCCTGCTATAGTTCCAGGGGTACCCAGGGCACAAATAAACACTCACTCCAAATCTCAGGCTGGGCCCCTTAGCTCATAACAAGGTTACAGATATATAGAAACATTGGGGTAACAGTCACACTGCTATAGTTCCAGGGGTACCCAGGGTACAAATAAGCACTTACCCCAAATCTCCCCCTAACTGGCCTTCAGTCTGGGCTCCCTTAGCTCATAACAAGGTTACAGATATATAGAAACATTGGGGTAACAGTCACCCTGCTATAGTTCCAGGGGTACCCAGGGCACAAATAAACACTCACTCCAAATCTCAGGCTGGGCACCTTAGCTCATAACAAGGTTACAAAAACATTGGGATAACAGTGTTACCCCCAAAAAGAGCAGATATATTTTAAAAATTATATGTGTAAAGCACAGGTTAAAATAATTCATATTTAGATTCGTTTTGCAGCAAAAATAACACCCATAGACTCCAATGGGTCTATGGGCGAATTGTCACTGTTGCGCAAAATGGTTCTGATTTGCCCATCACTAACCTTGAGCAATTTGACATTCAGTCTTTTGTAAGGTTTACTTATCCTTTAAAAACAAAATAATATGATAAACACAATAAGTGCAGGAAACTTACACCTTGCGCTGTGTAGTGCTATAGTAAACTGACTTGTGCTAGGGCAGTTTAAGCTACTTTCCTTGGTGGGCTGAGACCACCGATGAGCTCTCTTTCTCAGGGGTAAGCCCTCGCAACAGGGTGGAGGCAGGGTGTAGTGTAACTGTAACCTGGTGCGATAGCACAATGATGGGCGCCAGTAGTTCTTTAACAGTTGAACAAAGAACAGTATTTATTGAACAATAGCACAGAGATCATTTAGAACATTGATCCACAATGGAGTATAGAACATACACAGCAGCATAAAGGAAACATATACTCACAGCACGTATAGGCTGAATCCCCACAGGCTAGGGAATATACAGCAGAGAGTAAATTGACAGCATGTGATGGGTATTGCCCAGTTTTCAGGATATCTTCCAGTGGCAGACTAGGGGAATTTCTACCATCCCTATCTCAACACTTGGTTCCCTACTCTGGGTCAGTAATACCCTGGGATCTTAATCCCTCTAATCTCCTCGGCGGAGCCTTGAGCTGCTCATCTAAATAACCTCTCTATCACTCCTAGAGCGATCTATAAACGAGTATAGCTGTCTAATTACTAGGGCCAAGGCTCCTAGGGTCAGCACTACCCATTCCCTTCCAGCCTGCTTGGTTGGGCTAAAGCAATGGACCCAGAGCACATGGTTCCTAAACCTTTTATACTCTTGCACAGTGCCATCTGGTGTACACTGTGTGAACTGCAGGGGTTACATAAGCACAAGGTCCCCATAAGGACCCACTGAGGTGTCCATATTACTAGGGATGTGCCTGTCTTTAAAGTGTAAGGGTGTCTAAGATTTTCACATCCCTGCAGCTGTATTGTGAGAGTGATAGTATCAAGTCTTATACAATTAAATATTTTTTTATGTGTTCCATTAGGTGTGTCATATATATGGCCATGTGTAAAGGTCAGTTCCAGTATAATGGTAGACCAGTAGTTCTTTTTTTTTAAAAAAAAAAAAACATAAATGTGATCTTGACCATGCCGAAAAAAAAATCAACTCATCTGCTGCAAAACTTTTACGAGGAACACAATTGTGATCATAGTAAAATATATACTGAAAGTTCTCAGTTTGTATTTTTTTTTGGAGAAAGGATTTGATATTCTTTTCTGGTCAGCGGATGGTAGACAACTTGGTGCTAGTATTTGTTTAATTACTTAATCACAAACAAATACTAGCACCAAGTTGTCTACCATCCGCTGACCAGAAAAGAATATCAAATCCTTTCTCCAAAGAAAATACAAACGGATTTTTCACCTGCAGAACCTACAAAGGATGTAAAACGAGCAAAGTTAACAAAAGAAAATCAATAATATAACTATTCAAATATAACTAATGAAGAATTTGCCATAAAATCACTTATAACGTGCAACAGTAATAATGTTATCTACTTATTAGAGTGTCCCTGCAACTTACAATATATAGGACGAACTAACAGAACATCGAACGATTTTTACTTCAATCGTTCGAACGCAGGAATTGCGGTAAATCCTTTGACTTCGATATTCGAAGTTGAAGGATTTTACTTCGACGGTCAAATATCGAGGGTTAATTAAACCTCGATATTCGATCAAACATAAAAGTCTACCTGTTACCGACTGCTAATCTGCAGCACAACCCTGCTCCCCAGCGGTCCCTTATTGACAACGATTGCAGAGAGAGACCTTACGTGCCTATATCCTTAAAGGAGAAGGAAAGGCTAAAATTAAGTAACAAACACAGTTATTCTTTCCTTCTATTGTGTACTCATGGGCTTCTGTATCAGACTTCCTGTTTTCAGCTTAAACCTCCAGGGCTAGGGCTTGAGCATGCTCAGTTTGCTCCTCTCCCCTCCCTCCTCCCCTCCCTGCTGTAATCTGAGCCCAGAGCTATGAGTGAGCAGGGAAACTCAGGCAGGAAGTGATGTCACACCAAGAAAATATGGCAGCTGCTATCCTAAACAAACAGATAGAGCTTCTAGAGCTGTTTACTCAGGTATGGTAAAGCATTCTACAGAATAAATAGTGTTATAGCTTGTCCTATTGTGACTACTCTATTGGCAATAAACTGCTTTGCTAGCTTTCCTTCTCCTTTAAGACTACTTAGTGAGTGGTTCTAATATTTTCGTACTTATTATATAATTAAGACATACCACACTATATACTGCTTCCTTTATAGGTTTTTGGGAACGTATCAATTAGCAGACAACAGCGCACCATACCCTGTTTAAATTTTCTACAATTGTGATCATATATTAGGATGCTTTCAGGGAACAAAATTAATTCATTCCAATACGCTAAAAAGTGATGGAAATTTGAGAATTTTGCAAAGGTAACAGCACTGGATTTTGGAATGTTCTACAAAGTTCCCCCATGGTTTTAATGTGGCCATAGAATTGGAACCCTTTTAAAAGCAATTAAACGAGTTGTAATAATAGACGTAACCCTGTCCCACATCGCCCCCCTAGATTTCTATTGAAGTGGTTAAAAAACTTAATTATAGATGCAAAAAACCTGACCAATAAGAATGCTGGGAAACTGAGCTTTAAGCTTCCAACTCCAAATGCAGGAACAAAGAACAGAGAGTCAGATTTATACAGATCAGCTGAGATTCTCATTGGAGGATTTTTTGTATTGTAAAGCAGTGGCTTTATTGTGCAATATTGATGTCGTTGTTATATGTTACATTATTCTGGGATTTGTAGTCGAGCAACAAGTGAGTAAAGTTTGGTTGAGCAGTGCAGCAGGGTTTACTACCCCTTTAAGTGATTTTTTTCATCTTTAGATAAATCATTAACAACTAGAATTGTGTGTGTAAATATACCTTAGATGTGTATTAAATTCCTTCCAATCGGCAAATAGTTAATTATAATTTAGTAATTAAATGGATGACTATTTAAAGTGTTGTCCTGGTATAGTAGCCCTTGGCCTCCAAAGGAAGCGTTATTGAACTGCAAAACATGTTGTTGAGGCTGAAGGTGATATTGAGATGTTGAAAGTCTTTCAAATATACACAGGCCATTTGGAGGCTACAGAATTCAATTTTGTTATACTGGAACATGACCAACACCTCCTGGAAATGACTTCGTTGAGGTTGAAATTTCTGGCCAGCTCATGATAGCTCTGGTACATGTATGGGATTCGTTATCCGGAAACCCGTTATTCAGAAAGCAGTGAATTACGGAAATTCTGTCTCCTTTAGACTCCTGATATGGGATCTGTTATCCAGATACCTTTTATCCAGAATACTCTGCATTATGGAAAGGCCATCTCCCATAAACCCCATTTTATCCAAATAATCCAGATGTTTTTTAAAAATGATTTCTCTGTAATAATAAAACAGTCGCTTGTACTTGATCCCAACTAATATATAATTAATCCTTATTGGAGGCAAAACCAGCCTATTGGGTTTATTTAATGATTTTCTAGTAGACTTAAGAAGATAAGAAATTATGGAAATATCTATTACTTGGAAAATCCTAGGTCCCAAGCATTCTGGATAACAGGTCCTATACCTGTATTCTACTCAAGAAATAAATTCCTCCAGTAATATCAGTTCCCTAGATAGTAGTTACTTCAGTTTGATTAGTTGTGCAGTACATTTCATATTAATGATGGCACCAGAGGAATTTATTAGTGCCTGAAGAGTTTCCCTTTGGCAGCAGCTTGCCAGGGCTTTTATGGAGCAATGCTTAGGAGTTCCTCATCGATATTAGTGTTTTTTTTTAATGTTAACACATTCTAAATACTAAATAATACCTGTATTCTGTATTTCCATGCCCTTTTTCTCTTGCATGTTCTTGGTCCTCCTGAGGTACCAGAAATTCCCCAGGCCCATCAGAATTAAAATTAAAATATTTCCAGCCACTATTGCAGGAATCACTTTTGAATCCAAACATGTTTCCTTGCGATCTAAAAAAAAAAAAAAGAGCATGGAGTGAAATACATTTCTTTTATTCAGCATCTACTGTTCATCTGTTGATATGTTGTATGTAGTGGAAGTATTCGTTGTTACAGGCAGAAATCTGGTAGACATGGTCGTTAACATCCACCACCTCACATTATACCATGAGATAAATAACTAGTTCCTGTGCCCCAAGAAAAATATGTAATATATAATGCAGTAGCACCTAAATAAATTATACAGTGATTTGTTTTGGTGATCTCATACAGCATGGGGAAATGGGTACTGTCACTCCATGCACTTAGATACACTAGGAACATAGTAACATAGTGGGGCACATTTACTATGGGTCGAAATATCGAGGAATAAGTAACCCTCGATGTTCGACCATCGAAGTTAAATCCTTCAATTTCGAATATCGTAGTCGCAGGATTTACCGCAATTCGTTCGATCGAACGATTCGAAGGAAAATCCGTCGATCGATGGAATAAAATCCTTCGAATCGTTCGGATTTTTTCCTTCGAAATTACTTAGAAAGCCTATGGGGACCTTCCCCATAGGCTAACATTGGTGCTCGGTAGGTTTTAGGTGGCGAAGTAGGTGGTCAAAGTTTTTTTTAAAGAGACAGTACTTCTACTATCGAATAGTCGAATGATTTTTAGTTCGAACCGCTCAAGTCGAAGTCGAAGGTCGAAGTAGCCAATTCGATGGTCGACGTAGCCAAAAAATACTTCGAAGTATTTTTCCTTATAATCCTTCACAGTAAATGTGCCCCAGTAAGTTAGATTGAAAAAAAGACACAAGTCCATCAAGTTTAACCTTAAGTCTATAGATAACCTGCCTAACTGCCAGTTGATCCAGAGGAAGGCAAAAAAAAAAAACCTCTAAAGCCTCTCCAATTTGCCTCAGAGGGGGAGAAATTCCTTCCTGACTCCAAATTGGCAATCAGATTAATCCCTGGATCAACTTGTTCTTTGAGTTATCTTCCATAACTAGTCCATGAACAGTGGGTGCTAGTATTATACTAGTACATTATACACAGTGAAGTACTGACACCCCAAACACTTTATACAGTGGATACTAACTCAAAGCATGTTATTCAGTAAAAGACAGTAGGCTTCATTTAGGCAAAGTTGCATTTGGGAAGTAAACCATAACATCCAATCCATTCACACAGCTTAAATCAGAACAAAGAAAACAAGAATGTGTTTGGTTTCCATGGGTTACTTCCCAGGTGCAAATTAAGCCAGCCTTGATAAGTAAACCCTGTGAGAACTAATCCTCAAAATTAGTGATGAAATTTCAGACAGGTTTCGCTGTGAAAAACTTTGCCCGTAGACTCCAATGAGTGAAAAAAATTGTTGCACGTCAATAAAATTTGTTGCTCTTCAATAAAGAAATTTGTTGCCCATTGACTTCAATGCATTTGCCAAATTTTTCGCGTTTCGTGAATTTTAGGCAAAGCGAAATGGGTCAGATTCGCCCATCACTAATCTCATTATATACAGGGAGTGTTAGAGGGTATCAATACCCAAGCAAATTGCACTGTAACTAGATGTGATAGTGAGTGTCTACATTCAAGTATATTATATAGTGAATTCAATGACCATATAAAGGCATGAGGCCAAAGGCTTTTTATATACAGGTCATGGAACTCCCAGGTGACTTCTAATATCCTCATATTTTGCAACAGGGGGTACTTTATTTATTATAATACACAAAAGCCATGAATATCCTGTAAATTATATCCTTATAAACGGTGAGTAGTGATGTCATCAGTTATAAACGGTCAGTAGTGATGTCATTTCTGTCACATGACTCACTAAAATTTGTGTATTATAATAAATAAAGTACCCCCAGTTGTAAAATATGAGGATATTAGAAGTTACCTCGGAGTTCCATGACCTGTATAAAAACACTCGGCCTTCGGCCTCGTACTTTTATATGGTCATGAAACTCCTCGGTAACTAATAATATCCTTATATTTTACAAGAGGGGGTACTTTATTCACTATATAATACACAAGTTTCAGTGAGTCCTGTGACAGAAATGGCATCTCTAAGCTCTTATTATAAACAATGACATCACTAAGGATATTATTTACTATATATACAGGATATAATTTACTGCTGATATAGGCCTACAAAAACAACCAGTAACAGCAATCCCTTATTGTATGTAGGCTGTACTTGCTAACAAGTAATGCAAGCCTTACAGGGCTTACTGCTAGATGTTAGAAGAGATAACTTTCTTGGGTCTGTCTTGTTGGGTCTTCCTCACCAAACAGCAGTGGAAATATATGGACGTCAATCAAAGAGTTTAATCAATATGGTGAAGAGAGGTCCAGAAAAGGAAGCAACAGTGCTACGCAATATGTTGGCGCTATATAAATAGATGTTAATAATAATAATAATACTAGTTATGTGTGTATATAAAACTATGATGAAAGGAAGACTCACACTCGACATTCAAGATGATGCTTTTCTTGGCAGACCCATGTTTATAAGTCACAATACAGGTTAAGAAGGAATTATGGTGTCTCAGTGATGGAGTGAAAGTGATAGTTGACCAGTAGGTGACAGTCCCATCTTGGTGCCTCAATGTATTATTCTGTGTATTTTCTGTATTTACACTTCCTTCCCATGTGAAGGTTGGAGAGAGCCCAGGACAGTGTGTAGGAGCAGTGCAAGTCACAGCCACTTCTTCACCAGCGATCAGATCCTTTGTGGGAGATATATCAGGTTCTTTAAGATCTGCAAGATCAATGGCAAAGACTGAAACATTTTTCACCAAAGGAACTCAATTTTAAATTTTTTTGTGGAAAGGTACTAACTCCCTTGGTATATAGGGATGTGTTGAAACTGCTTATTAAGTACTGTGATCTAAACTGGAACAATACTTATGCTTCATGGCCTTCTGTTACTTTTATTTTGAACACTTATAAATGTATTAGACTGCATAATAACTTTATGGGGGTCCCTCCACGTTTTATCCTATTGTGAGTTGTTTTTATGGGTTTAGGAAGTCCTTTTTTAATGATGTCCGAATAACATTTTGACATTTGGTTTCAGTATGTGAGAATTGAATTGAATCAAACTGGTTCTATGGTTACCAGCAGGGGCGTAACTACAGAGGACGCAGACCCAGCAGCTGCAGGGGGGCCCATGAGGTAGAAGGACCCCATGAGGCCCTAATTCTTATACAATTTCTTATACAGAGGTCAACCTCTGGACTTTCAGGGGGCCTGAAAAATGAAAATGCTTTGGGGCCCAGTAATATCTAGTTATGCCACTGGTTACTAGGGAAAGTTTGAAACGTTAAAGTATACTTGTTCACTTGTGTTGAAGTACAGAGCTTATAGGGACCATGGGGGGTCTCAACAGTATCTGGGACACTTCTGGGTTTAAGTTTCACTCACCTGTCACAGATACATTTGGCTGGATATGACGGTAGTTAAATTTTAAAGGACCCTCAAGTCTGAACTGGTACCGGTCAGTGTCTCCTGGTTGTGCATCACTGATAGAGAAGGAACAGTCTCCTGCACTCACTTTCCCAGTGAATATAAAGCGCCCGTTTGTTTTATCAGGGAACTGAGAGGAGTTAGTAGAAGCTGCAACTGGGCCATTTGGATATCCATTATATCCTTTATACCAGATTCCAATGGCATCTTTGGTTAAGTTATAACCAGGACCAACCGTAAAGTTACAGGGGATGAGCACACAGAGTCCCCTCTGCACTGTCACCTCTGCTGGTGCCTCAATTTTAAACCCTGGTAGAGCCTCTGTCTGTTCCTGACACTTCATTCCTGTGGGGAGAAAATATATTGCATTTTGTATGCTAATTTTTACCGTCAGAATTGGGATTGCTATCATATGATCACAGTATAAATACAAAATCACATATATAACAGTGTCACATACTCACCCTCCCACAGCAGAAAGAGTAGAACTGGGTGGTACTGCCAAAGGAACCTGAACCCACTGTACCACATCCTCATGGTCAATGCAGAAGGATCAGGGGCTACAGACGGGCTCTCTTACCTGAGAAATGGGAAGAAATTGGCTGACCAAAGAAGTAAATATGTACCGTATATACTCGAGTATAAGCCGAGTTTTTCAGCCCCCCAAAATATGCTGAAAAACTCTACCTCGACTTATACTCGGGTCAAGCGCAAAAACGGTCGCCGGCTTCCAAGAATAGTCGCAGGCGTCCAAGAATAGTCGCCAACGTCCAAGAATAGTCTCCTATGAATATTCGCCGGCGTCCAAGAATGGTCGCCAGCATCCAAAAACAAGACGCCGGCACCTCCAATGGGAGCAGAAACCCTCAATTTTTTGATTGAAACTTACCAGAAGCTGCTGCATTTCTAACCCTAGGCTTATACTCGAGTCAATAAGCTTTCCCAGTTTTTGGAGGTAAAATTAAATACCTCGGCTTATACTCGGGACGGCTTATACTCGAGTATTAATAATAAAAACATTTTCAAATAACTGATATTTGCCTTTTTATTTATAAACAATTATATTGTTATTTTTATAGCAATGACTTATTTGTGGGAAAAACTATTGTAGACTTTGTAAATAAAGTATAAGTGGAGGTTTGTCTATAATCCCTACATGTGGTTGGACACCAGATAAAATACATTGGGGACACTCTGGGGCTCATTTATAAACTTTGCACAGGGCAGATTGGTTCGCACAGTGAATATATTTGCCCTGCACATGGTTACATTTATAAAGCTGAATAAGAGCATGCAAACAGAATTTTGTATATATAAGAGCTTTTTAATTATAGCAAAAATCGTAAGTTGTGAATATTATGTGGACACTTTGCACTTGAAAATCTTCACAAAACATTTTCACAAATTGCGAATTTAAGCTACTGTCAACGTTATTTTCACGAAGAACAACCTCGCACAGTGGGCGCACTCGCGCAAACACCCACGTCCCATTTGCGAGCCATTTGCCAATTCGCCAAAAGCGGAAAGACGGGCACAGCAGTGCAATATTTTAGTATTCAGGAAAAAACATGGTCAATACAACCAGTTGTGAATAAATATGCGCTGCACAAATTTTATAAATGAGCCCCTCTGACTGCTCAAACCCATGCTGGAGTATTTATTCTGAAATTGGTACCACATGTCATACTGTATATGATAGACAGTGCGATAACCCAGAACTACTTGGCTGACATTCAGTATTCAATGTTATACACAGCGATACAACTCCTGTTAATACCAGAAACAACTTTACTTGTTCTCTTACCTGAATATATAACCCAGTCTCTAAAACGAACTCCCTGCAAATGCTACTTATAAAAAACGACTTTGCTCAATATTCAGGAAATACAACTAAAATCTGTCAAATTGTATCATCAAATTAGAATGAAATGCAGTAATACATTTCAGAATACTATACCATTCATGCATAGTTACCTTTCTTGAGTGCTTAAATCAATTGCTTCTCGACTCCTCTGTCTTTATTCCTCCTTTTTCTTGTTCCCCTCTCCCTAAACCCAGTTTTTCTTTTGCACTTCTTCCACTGTGAGATCCTGCTGTTGTACACAATCTGCTATATGTTAGACTTGTGTGTTTACACTATAAGTTAGCAACAAAAACCTTCTCACTCATATACTGTTATACTGTTGTTTACTTCTGTCAGTTGGTGTCAGTGTTCATGTTGTATGTTCAGAAAGTTTCATTGAAATGTGCATTCTGGTAAGAGTCCCCAGGCATGAGGTGATGTTATATCCTTCTTCTGCATGTTGTAAGGAGAATAAAGTATCAACCTTGCTTTGATTATCATACTGACTGGTAATTCCTCCCAACTGTCAGGTATTGAGCAGGACAGTCCTATTTTGACAGCTGAACCCACAGTACCGGGTTTGTTGCTGAAAGGTCCCGACTTTGTCTTTGATCTGCACTGAACAGCCAGAGAAAGATACAAGTTTCTGATTTAATTGGCTTTTGGCAGAGAGACCAGACTAGATATAGTACTTAGATACTTTTATAACAATCTAAGATACACAGTTCTCTTGGGAGAACTTAGACTCACAGTTTAAAGGAATTGTTCAGTATAAAATAAAAACTGGGGAAATAGATCGACTGTGGAAACTAAACAATGTTTTCTAATATTGTTAGTTAGGCAAAGATGTAATGTATAAAGGCTGGAGTGACTGGATGTGTAACATAATAGCCAGAACACTACTTCCTGCTTTTCAGCTCTCTTGGTTTCCACTGATTGGTTACTAGGCAGTAACCAATCAGTGACTTGAAGGGGGGGGGACACATGGGTCATAACTGTTGCTTTTGAATCTGAGGATCAATTACAAACTCACTGAACAGTTATGTCCCATGTGGCCCTCCTTACAGTCACTGACTAACTATATTACATACATTTTTTTTTATTTTGCACAGCCTATCTATTTACCTCGTTTTTTATTTTTACACTGAACTGTTCCTAAGCAAAACTGTAATAACACATAGGGGCCCATTCACTAAGCTCGAGTGAAGGAATAGAGGGAAATAGAGGAAAAAAACGTAGAATTTCGAATGCTTTTTTGGCTACTTCGACCATCGAATTGGCTACTTCGACCTTCAACTACGACCTTCGAAGCAAACGTTTCGAACTAAAAATCGTTTGAATATTCGCCCATTCGATAGTCGAAGTACTGTCTCTTTAAATTAACCCTCGATATTCGACCCTAGGTAAATGTGCCCCATAAAAACCACAGAAATGTGTTCAAACTTTCATTATCTGCCACATTTAGTACAATTAACATGGTAATTAGGGGGTGTGGCCACAAAACGGGCGTGGTCAAAAAAATCTTTTTTTCCCTTTCTCTTTTTCCAAAATGTTGGGAGGTATGCATGAGTCCTGACTGTCACTGCATCTCCAGATTACCCAGTTACTATGCTAACAGTATATAAAAAATCAAAACATATATCTATATACATATATATATATATATATATAACACGATAAGTTCATGAATATCATTATAACTGACTCGTCATTTTCAAACACAAATTAGCTCCAGACAGCAGATACATTGTGTCGTCATTTACATTCACACAGACTTCCCTTTCCCAATATTTATCTTTATTCTTCCTCTTTCACTGCCTCTGTTTTGTTTCCTCTCTCACTGCTTGTTTTCTCCCCATCTCTAATACAGAAATGTATTAATTTTTTATGAATTTGCTTTTCTTCTTTTGCAATAGTTAGTAGGGCAGGTGCAAGTTAAGGAGCACCAGGAGGCACATCGGGTCCCTGAGCTGAACCTCTGACACTGCATCGAGTGTTGGATTTTTGATCAAGACCTCAGTTCAGAGACCAGCAACATGGGGGATAACTCTGTAAGGGAGCACTAAGGGGGCACATTCTTGCTCTCCTGTGCTTGTCACCACAGGGTAAGTAAATGTCCCTTATTTCTTTTCCACAATTGGTTAGATTTGAGAAAGGTTTCTATTTTTTTTCCTAAGCAAAAGAACATCAGAGCAGCCTCTTCTTTCTTTCTCCTGACAAGTTCCTTGACTACTGGGCAGTGTCATTCTGTGGCTACTAAAGCAAATAAAGTTCTGTCTTGCATAAAAAAGGGCATTAACTCAAGGGATGAAAACATAATTATGTCTCTTTATAGGTCCCTGGTGAGGCCTCATCTGGAGTATGGGGGCAGTTTTGGACTCCAGTCCTTAAGAGGGATATAAATGAGCTGGAGAGAGTGCAGAGATTAAGTGCAACTAAACTGGTTAGAGGGAGGGAAGAGTTAAATTATGAGGGGAGACTGTCAAGGTTGGGGTTGTTTTCTCTGGAAAAAAAAGTTCTTGCAAGGGGACATGATTACACTTTACAAGTACATTAGAGGACATTATAGACAAATAGCAGGGGACCTTTTTACCCATAAAGTGGATCACCGTACCAGAGGCCTCCCCTTTAGACTAGAAGAAAAGAACTTTCATTTGAAGCAACGTAGGGGGTTCTTCACAGTCAGGACAGTGAGGTTGTGGAATGCACTGCCGGGTGATGTTGTGATGCTGATTCAGTTAATGACTATAAGAGGGGCTTGGATGATTTTTTGGACAGACATAATATCAAAGGCTATTGTGATACTAAACTCTATAGTTAGTATAGATATGGGTATATAGAATTTATGTAAAAGTATGGAGGGGTGTGTGTATGGATGCTGGGTTTTCATGTGGAGGGGTTGAACTTGATGGACTTTGTCTTTTCTCAATCCGATTTAACTATGTAACTATATAACTGTGTAACTTGGTGGTCAGACTGGTGGAAAAAATGACAGCTGGTGGTGCTGTTGTAATAAAATTCATTCATATTAACAGTACGTGTATCCTTTAATATCTTGGAATTAAAAAAATAAATAAATGTACATTGAAAAAGGACTTAGAATAGCCCCCCATCAACTTTATATTCACTTATTTTAAAGGTTTACTTACTGTATCTATTAAGGGTTGTATCAAAGGACCTCCATGTACCAGCAAAGTCCCTTGCTCTTTCTAAGGAAATCTGCTGAGAAGTGGAAATGATTGATTGTTTGCACTAAGAGAAAATTTCACAGGGACCAATTGCAAAAAGACATATTGGGGCATATTTATTAAGGGTTGAATTTCGAATTGAAAAAAGATCGAAATTCAAAAATACCAACTGAAATAAAGTTGACGTTTTTTTTGGTTAAATAGGTCCATATTTGATCGTATTCGAATTGTACGAGTCGAAGGAATAGCACATTCAATCAAATTCGATTCAACGTTTTTCCAAAAAAACCTTTGATTTCATTTTCCACCAATTGACTCCAAATAGGTTCTAGGAGGCCCCCCATAAACTAAAAACAGCAATTCAGCGAATGGCAAATGGTCAAAGTTGAATTTTTAAAGAGACAATACATGATGGATTTTCAATTTTTTTACAGATTCAAATCGAATTGGGACTATTCCCTAGTCAAAGTTCACAAAAATACTCAAAATTCGAATTTTTTTTCAATTCAAAAATTCACCTTGACCTTTGATAAATCTGCCCCATCATGTTGCGCCTGGTTTTTTGGACTTTATACTCTTTAAATGAGACTGAGAGTGGTGTATGGGGAGGTGCATTGTGTTATGTACAATGTAAGAAGGTATTTAATATACACACGAGGTGTCCAATTTATTTTGTGCCTGTGTCTGTTCTGTGATATTTCATTTATATGTATTTTCCTTAGAATTTATTTGTTTATGCTATAATTGCTGCCCTGCTCAACCAAACTTTACTCAGTTGTTGCTGGACAACAAATCTCAGAATAATGTAACATATAATGAAGATTGAGGCATGCTGGGAGCTGTAGTCCAGCAACATCAGGGTTGTATTCTTAAAGCAATATTGTACAATAAACTTTCCCCCAAATCTCCACAACCAGCGACTGCTTTAAAATGCAAAACTTCCTCCAATGAGAATCCCAGCTGATCTGTATCAATCTGGCCCCCTGTTCTTTGTTCCTGTAATTGGAGTTGGAAGATTTAAGTTTATCTTAAGAGAACTTACATGTCCGTGCTGAAGACTCTTTCTTCTAAGCGGGCATGCTTTGACTTGTGCTGGCACTTCAATAACTGGTCTCCACCCCAGTTAACCTCTGACGAAGTGCCAGAACGAGGCATGAAATGCGCCAGGTGATTGTATACGTCACAGTCCAGGAAATAAGTCTCATAAATGACACCTGTCAGCTGCTTTTAATAAAAGCTTGGTAATAAAGGTTTTTTGAATTTTTTAACTCATGGCTTGAGAGACACTTCTTCAACCTCTTTGTTTTGCTGAGTTTTAAGCAGAGTCTGTCCTTTATCCCCATGTTTGATAGCACTGTAATGTCATCAACAAAAAAATTACAATTATCCCTGTATGTAAGATAACAGCAAGATGCCCGACATAGTGCTGCGATTCAGCATTCTTAGTGGTCATTTTTTTTGCATTTTTAATGAAGTTTTTGTTCAGTTGAATTCTCATTGGTGAATTTTCTTGCATCCGTAATTATGTTTCTCTACAACTTCTATAGAAAACTAGGGGGCGCTGTGGGACGGTGTTAAGGCTGGGTTTACAACCCCTTTAATAAAACTGAGGAACTGTTTTACATCATATGAATTGAAACTGTTGCATTGTATTAGTATTTAATGATACAAAATGACCATTCATATCATTTCCTA
Source organism: Xenopus laevis (assembly GCF_017654675.1). NCBI lineage: Eukaryota > Metazoa > Chordata > Amphibia > Anura > Pipidae > Xenopus > Xenopus laevis. Next base: position 129,161,710 of record NC_054383.1, on the reverse strand, counting down.
CAATTAGTTCCTTGTTGCGCATTGATTCATTGTCAGTTTCTAGGCTATTGTATCACCCCAGTTGGTAATTTTGCCATGGGATATAATAAACTGTGCCAAAATAAACATTTCCCTTTGCTAAACAGGATTAAGTAGAATCAGATCTCTAATTGTGTTCATGGTCAGTACAGGGAAGTACAGGAGAGGTAACAGTGTAGGTACTTTCCTTTACTAAGCAGAATTCTGCATAATTAACTCTGAAGGTTTGCCCATATATTATACAGAATTATTCACTAGGTGACCCCAATTAGTATAACCATAACCAAAAATAATGAAAGCCGAGAGAGTAGAGTGTTTACTACAGAAGGTGCACAAATTAGCTCCACCCATGGAACATTACTCCATGTGTACCTAAGCACAATACCAAAAACCATTCCCCTTCATTCACCTGTGCACCACATGCCTAATTCTCCATTAACTGATATGGGATCTGTTATCCAGATACCTTTTATCCAGAAGACTCTGAATTATGGAAAGGCTATCTCCCATAGACCACATTTAATCCAAATAGTCCAGATTATTTTTTAAAATGATTTCCTTTTTCTCTGTAATAATAAACCAGTACCTGGTACTTGATCCCAACTAAGATATAATTAATCCTTATTGGAACCATTGTTGTTTAGTATTTTAATCATTTGAACACATTGGGGGAAATATAGAACATTTGCAAAGAGAACAAATTGGCGAAGAAAATTTCCATGTCACAATGTAATATTCTTCATTAGGTTTAGTGATGGGCGACTTTATTCGCCAGGCGTGAATTTGCGGTGAATTTCCGAGTTTCATCGCCCCCGAATAAATTCATGAAATCTGCCGGCGTTAAAATATTTTTGACGCCCAAGACAATTCTGATGCCGCCGACAATTCTAGGCGCCCATTGACTTTAATGGGCGTCAGAATTGTCGCCAGCGTTGGAATTGTCGCTGGCGTCTGAATTGTTGCTGGTGTCAAATTCGCCCATTTCTAATTAGTTTTTAATTGCATTGTGAATTTTAATTGTGCATTGCGAACCTTTAAGACCTGCTTGAAGGGGGCGTAAATTTTTGGCACAAATGTAACAATGTTTTCATTAAGAAGTTTTATTCCATACAAATCTCAAACTATAACATTCTCAATCGAAAGCCTGCTGAAGTGTGAGGGGCAAAGTGTTTGCAAAAACAAAATTGATCACTCACATTTATTCGCAATGCAAATTAATTAGGAATGATTTTTCATTGTGTTTTATTCAGAGTCATAGTTGAGTCCCCATGGTAACCATGTTAAGAAGTTGTCTTATTTTATATACAAGATACATGTATATGTTTATGATATGTGAGGATGTTGCTTATGCCGTACATTTTGGGTTTCCGTGGCAACGTTTCTTTTTGTAATTACGGCACATCCTCTCCCTGCTTCTCATTCTTATACGGATATCCTTTCACGTGCTCAGTTGAATCGACATGAAAACGAGGCTTGACACACAGGAAGGAGGAAGACTGGATAGGGGCAGCGAATTATGATGCATCACCTTGAGAACCATGTTGTAGGGGACATTTTATACCTCCTGAGGAAGCATGGTGGGCGGGCCATTACTACTTGAAAGAGTGAAGGAATGGTGTTGTGCAACTACACTTCGATGTGTGACTAAATAAAATAATTAGATGCCAGAAGATTTTAAATAATTGTTATTGTTTTTCCAAGTTAAACAAGCAGAAACTTTGACAAAAGATGAAGGCTGAACATTGAAGCTCATTCAGTTATGCCAGAATGTTCTTGAACAAAACAAATAGTATCAGGCTTTATTTAGGGACAACCCTTGAGGTGTATAACATACATTCACATAACAGCAAATTCAGAGCCAGCACCTTGTGACATCCCTGGGAAGATGTCATATCAGATTGATAGATGAAATCGACAAACTGGATTAGGGACATCACATAACCTAAATCCCTAATAGGCTGTGATCCCTACACGTCAGGCAGGTCTTGCCTAGGGGGAGTGCTACCCCAATTCTACTCCCAAGCTGCTACTGCTCACTAGTTCTATCTGCTTCACTTTCCTAGACAGTGCTCTTACAGAGAACTACCCTGTCCTGACTTCACCTCATTCACAAAATCCCTATATCCTTGACTTCACAAAGGATCTCTTCATCCTTGGGTTCTTCCATTGCTGGGACAAGTCCCAGGCTTCCAGCAACATCCACTCCCTCCTGAAGTGGAAGGCAAAAGAGGGAGAGAACATGGTGTGTCTCCTTTATAAGGACTTAAGTAACACTGACACCTCCTGGCCATATCTGGAACTGCCGGGGCACACTTCAAACTGGAAAAGCAAACACTCCCACTCCCGTCTCTCAATTAGGCCCATATCTAAGGTGGCCAAACCAAGGGATTTCCAACAGGAAGATATTTCCAAAACATAAGTGAAATTAATCCTATACACATATACATAAAGATAATGCATTTTAAAAAAAAAAAATCAATTTTGCCTAAAATGTTAAATAAGTTAAATATTTTTGCCTAATCTTAACCTTTTTAAAAAACATTCTTTATCAATTACCATGATATCCAGAGTGTATTTTCACTTGCAGTGTGGAAAGAAGCAGAACAAGGAGACAAATAAAAAAGAAATCATGTAAATTAATAAATTGGTGCCTAAAACCTATTTTAAATCATTACACTGGCTGTGTTAAATGTTATGTTTGTTTTTGGTTTAAAAATCTATACCCTTTTAGGTAAAGATACAAAGCAGGGCAACACTAATAAAGATAATAAATTCACTTTACAGAAACTATATTTAAAATCCAGAGATTAGAAACACATGAGACCTTGGTTTTCCTTAGGAAAAGCTATGGGAATAAACAGCTTAATTGCATTTTGACAGCTGATAAAATGTTTTTTTCCTGTCTGGTATGGAATTGATTTATACAAGTAATGCACTTGATTTGAGCATTTTGTTTAATTACACAAAGAAAAAAAAAACTGCAATTGGAAGGAAGATGGTTTAAGTACTTGGATACATTTTGCCCACACCTTTGCTCTATTTCCTGTGGACTGAACCACAGACTATAGTGACAGTTTCCTGATAACTGCGAGTAGCACCCTGAAGAGGTGGTCATGTTCTCTCACATAAAGAATTGCAACTTGCAGCCCTAGATGGTCCCCATAATGTAGCCCCATATTTTGTCCAAGATCCCGTAATGCTCAGAGGAGCAGACAACCAAGTCTTGAAAAATTCCAAACAAGAATTCAGTACAGGTATGGGACCTGTTTTAAAAAGGCTAATGTAGGTCATTTTTAAAGGATCTCTATCCACAAGTCTGAAGTGGTTCTGGTCTGTGTCTCCTGGTTGTGCATCACTGATAGAGAAGGAACAGTCTCCTGCACTCACTTTCCCAGTGAATATAAAGCGCCCGTTTGTTGTATCAGGGAACTGAGAGGAGTCAGTAGAAGCTGCAACCGGGCCACTATCTCTTCCTTTATACCAGATTCCAATGGCATCTTTGGTTAAGTTATAACCAGGACCAATAATAAAGTTACAGGGGATGAGCACACAGAGTCCCCTCTGCACTGTCACCTCTGCTGGTGCCTCAATTTTTAATCCCTGGTAGATTCTCTGTCTGTTCCTGACACTTCATTCCTGTGGGGAGAAAATATATTGTTCATATAACTAAATTGTAAAATTGAGCCAATATTTCAAACAAAAAGGGCCCCTGATTTACACTATAGAGAGACACACACATATACAAATACAAACACACATGCATAAATAAACACACACACATAGACATTCATACACATACAAACATACATACAAATACATAGACACATACACAAACACACACACACATACCCACACACAAGCACACAAACACCCACGCTTATACACACACACATACATAAACACATATACACACAAACATACACACACACACACACAAGTACACACACACACACACACACACACACACACAAGTACACACACACACTTTAATACACACACACACAGACACAACCTTACACACACAAAAACACATACATATACAAACACACACAAACACACACATATACAGAACACACAAATAGTGATGGGCCAATGGATTCATCAGGCATGAATTTGCGACAAATTTGCACGTTTCGCCGAATTTTGTTGCGAAGTGAAATGGGACAAATTTGCCCATCACTACATACAAATACACACATATAAACACACTTATATACATACACACAATCATACACACAAACACATATACACACATACATACACCCATACTTACACACACACACACACACACACACATATATGCACACATCCATAGACACAATTACATACACACACATATGTACACCCAAACAAACACATTCTTTACACACACACATACATAAAAAAAAAATAACATATATATATAAGCAGCTGGGTTAGTTACAGTATAGATGGGCGATATGTTTCTCCCGGGGGGTTATATAATACAACACCCTGGAACATGGAATAATTAATACAGCTCAAAGCTGCAAGGTAATTGCTACAGCTAAAGTACCTGACTGACCTTGGGACGAAGAGGGACCCCTCCCACCTGAGAGAGAGAGAGAGAGAGAGAGAGAGAGAGAGAGAGAGAGAGAGAGAGAGAGAGAGAGAGAGAGAGAAGAGAGAGAGGGGCAAATTCACTAAGATGCAAAGCGTCGAACGCTAGCGTTAATTCACTAGCGTTTGGCATTTTCGCTACTGCGCAAATTCACTAACGAATGCTGGCGTAGTTTCGCTAGTGTTACTTCGCAACCTTACGCCAGGCGAAGTTTCGCTAGCGACGAAACTACGCAAATTCACTAACTTGCGCAGTGTACTGAACGCTACCTTTTAGGCTAGACTTCCTTCGCCACCTCCGACCTGGCGAAGCGCAATAGAGTAGATAGGGATTGTTTAAAAAAAAGTCAATTTTTTTTCTAAGTCCCAAAAAAACGCTGGCGTGTTTTCTACATGATGGCTGATAGGCTGAAAAAGATCGAAACATTTTTGGGGCTCCCCTTCCTCCCCCCTACATTTCCTGACTCATGGCAACTTACCTAGACAGTGGGCACATGTGTAGGGCAAAATAAAAATTTTATTTGCAGATTTGAAGGTTTTCTAGGCATTTGTAGTGCAGATACGTGTTCCTCCATTGAAATTTGAATTTCGCGCCATATGCAAATTAGCCTTCGCTAGCGTAACTTCGCTTTATATAGCGAATCAACGCTAGCGCAACTTCGCAACCTTATGCTACCCCTGAGCGCAACTTCGGATTTTAGTGAATTTGCGGAGCCCTGGCGAAGTGCGGCGAAGTGCGTCGAAGTTGCGCCTGATGCAACTTCGCATCTTAATGAATTTGCCCCAGAGAGAGAGAGAGAGGGAGAGAGAGAGAGAGAGAGAGAGAGAGAGAGATAGCGTCTGAGCAGGAGCTGCACTGCACATTGAAGGTAGTGATTACCAGAGTTTTGTGTTATATTTTGATTCTTTGTTGTTAAGTTGGTGTTGGGAAAGCCACCAGACTGTAGTTAGGCTGCCAACTGTATTTAGCCAGCGCTCTCGTGCAAGGGTTTATTTTTCCTTGTTTTGATTTATTTGAGTGCTTGTTACTAAAGACTATGTAACAGAATAAACTGCAGGCACTTGCCTTTAAGAGGAGCGACTACTGGGACTGTTTTTTACCCTAAAAGACTGTGGAAAGCGGCCCCAAGACACTGATCCAGGTACCCCTACAGGTCTGGTTGTCACAATATATATACACACATATATATTAACACACACACAAATGCATACATGTGTGTGTATATATATATATATATATATATATATATATATATATATATATATATATATATATATATATATATATATATATATATACATATATACACACACACACACACACACACACACAGACATATGCATACACATGTAAACACACAAAAACACATACACAAACATATAATCACATACATATCTACACACACGCATATACATACATATATACAGTACACTCAAACACATATATACATGCTTACAAACACACTTAGGGGCATATTTATCAAGGGTCGAATTTCGAATTGAAAAATCTTTGAAATTCGATTTCAAAAAGACTAACCGAAATTAAGGTTTTTTTTGGTTGAATAGGTCAGTTTTTGATCGAATTGGTCCGTATTTGAATCGTACGATTAGCTAATTCGATCTAATTTGTTTTGACGTTTTTCCCAAAAAAAACTTTTTTCCCATTTCACACCAAATTGACTCCAAATTGACTCCAAATGGGTTCTAGGAGGTCCCCCATAGACTGAAACAGCAATTCGGCAAGTTTTAGATGGCGAATGGTCGAAGTCGAGACAGTACATGATAAATTCAGAATCAAATTTGGACTATTCCCTAGTCGAAGTACACAAAAAATAGCTCAAAATTCTATTTTTTTTTTTTTTTGAAAATTCACCTCGACCTTTAATAAATCTGCCCCTTACAAACACACACAATCTTATACACAAGCACACATACATACATACATACATACACACATACATACATACACACATATACACTGTGACATGCCTCTGGTCTGCAAATGTACTTTTTGGGGGAATTAGCGCTTAGTAGGCAGGTAGTGTAGGATTTGGAGCTTAGAGACATGGACACCAAGGTTTAGGACAAAACACAGGTTTATTAAGCACTGGACATTCCCAACAAAAAGGCAACAGAAAAATGTTCAGGTTACAGTTCAACTTCACTGTAGAACATGCAGGGTACAGTTCAGCAAATACACTGCAAAACATTCAGGTTTTCCCCCCCTCACCATCAAGGGAAACTCTCTCTCTTGCACTTTGAGTTGTGCTCACACAGCCCTTTTACATTACCAGGTAGATCCTCTCTCAGCTGCCACTTAATTACCTGGCTGAGAGGGAATATTAACCCTACCTGAGCTGAGTATCCCATTGCAACACCTATCTTGCAGTTTAAATGCACTCTTTTCCATGTACTTTCCTGCAAGTCAGTGGCGTTTTCCAAATACTCTGTCACAACACATATACACACATACATACACTTACCCACACACACAATCTTATACACAAAAACACATAAATACACACATACATACACAAACACGCATACACACACACACACATATATAAACACACACTCAAACATACAAGCACACACACCTACATACACACACAATCTTATACACAAACACACATAAATACACACATATACACACATACTAGGGATGCACCGAATCCAGGATTCGGTTCGGGATTCGGCAGAGGATTCGGCCTTTTTCAGCAGGGTTCGGATTCGGCCGAATCCTTCTGTCCGGCCGAACCAAATCCGAATCCTAATTTGCATATGCAAATTAGGGGCAGAGAGGGAAATCACGTGACTTTTTGTCACAAAACAAGGAAGTAAAAAATGTTTCCCCCTTCCCATCCCTAATTTGCATATGCAAGTTCGTGAAGGATTCGGGGGTTTGGCCGAATCCAAAATAGTGGATTCGGTGCATCCCTAACACATACATACACAAAAACACATATACACACACGCATATACACACACACACATAAATAAACACAAAAGAAGCAAATCCGGCTCTAAGCATTTGCTTAATCTTAATAAATGCGACAATAGTGCGGGTATCGATTCAAACTAAATAGCTTAATGCAGATTGAACCCTGCTCACCGTAAACATTGGTTGGTCCGGGTGCACTATGCCCCGGACCCCACTCTTTAATCTGAACACCGGGTACTCCTAGTCCGCTGTGCAAGAGTTTACACACTTAAAGACAATCCTTGGAATCTTACCCTGCAGGAGAAGTGACCCGGGTGCAGCCAGCCCCGAGTCCGTCACTAGGAGGGAACGTCAAAAGGTCCAACAGTAAATTTGTAGGCCGCGCACTCCTGGGTATCAGCAAAGATCGCTCGTCTCCAAATTATTTAAAAAGGTAAATTCTTTATTAAGACATACAATCAAATAACCATAGCGTCTGAGGTCTGACGCGTTTTGTGACAACACACTTCCTCAGAGACCTCATTTCCTGTCACATGACACCGCGTTTAAATCCCTCCCAGCACACCTGTACATTAATTAAGACACCGAAAAACCGTTTTTTTTTTTAAATTCACTAAAACTCGCGTCAGTTATAAAAAATAAATGCTAAGTAGGAAAAATTCCATAAGTTAGTTCTTTGATTGGTATAATATATAAACATGAACCATATAATCTAAATTTCATATCTTGGAAAATTACAAAACTTCATTCGTGTGACATACAATTTGCTTTAATCCATAATTCATTTGTAGAATATATAGTGAATAAAGTAGCCCCTCTTGTAAAATATAAGGATACTATTAGTTACCGAGGAGTTTCGAGGCCGAAGGCCGAGTGTTTTTATACAGGTCATGGAACTCCGAGGTAACTTCTAATATCCTCATATTTTGCAACTGGGGGTACTTTATTTATTATAATACACAAATTTTAGTGAGTCATGTGACAGAAATGACATCAGAACTCACCGTTTATAACTGATGACATCACTACTCACCGTTTATAAGGATATAATTTACAGGATATTCATGGCTTTTGTGTATTATAATTTAATATAACTACTACTATTTGGAGACTTATATGTAAAAATATTGTAACTATTTCATCTTTTCTTATTCACAAAGCGATCATGCAACAAAGTATAAATATGTAATATATAATGCCACTAGACATACACAGTGTTACCATATAAAATGGGTTATTATAGTTAAAAGTAACAACTGATGTCAAAGACTGAATTTAGCCCTTCAGGTTGTCTGGTGTGTAATTGGAATATCCATTTAATTTCTGGTTTTAAAACTTGAGCTTGTAAATCACCACCTCTAGGGCCCAGATTCACTCTTTCTATTCCCTGCACTGACATCCATTTAATATTTCCACCACTGCACTCCCTGAAATGTCTTGCCACGGGAGTATTCGCTTTTTCTGATTTAATGTCATTAATATGCTCACGTATCCTATTCTTTCGATTTCTGATCGTACAACCTACATATTGTTTAAGGCACTTTGAACATGTTATAAGTTATACTACTGACTTGGTATTCCAGTTGATATAGCTCCTAATTTGATATGTTTCCTTCGTTACACTACAGGTAAAGATCTCCGATGCCTGAACCACTTCACAAGTGACACATCTCTTTGCTCCACATTTGAACATTCCAACATTATCCAGCCATGTGTTTGATCTAGTTTCCTTATTATACATGCTAGGTGCTAGTTTCATACCCAATGTCGGAGCCCTCCTTGCCACTACCTGGATACCTGGCTCTAAAAGTTGCCTAAATATTGGATCCCCATATAATATAGGAAGATGTCTATTCAATATATGTTTGATCCTATTAAATTGCATACTGTATCTTGTGCTTATTACTATTTTTTTCCTTTCATTTTTCTTCTGTGTATCTCTTCTCATTAGGGATGTAGCGAACCGCCGAGTATGTGTTCGCGAACGCCGTTCGCGAACACCGGCAAAAAATGCGAACAGTTCGCGAACTGTTCGCGAACTTCGAACATCCGAAAATCATTCGATTCGAACGATCGAAGGATTGTAATCGTTCGATCGAACGATTTTCGTTCGAATCGAACGAAAATCGTTCGATTTTAGCGCTCGAATGGTCGAACGATTTTGACGCGAACGCCTATTGGCGAACGTCGCGCGACGTTCGCGAACTTGCGGCGGACGTGAAGAGTCGAAGTTCGCGTGAACTAGTTCGCCGGCGAACAGTTCGCTACATCCCTACTTCTCATTACTTTTCCATCTTCTCCAGACTGACTCTCTGTGCCACATTGATTTATTCTGTCCTTACTTTCCAATCCAATTCAAGTGCAGAAAGAAAGGCCTTCTGTAAACCCTCAAGTTTGTATCCTTTGCATAGGACATTATCCCTTATGTACTTCTCCACTGTACTACAGTTTCTGCGTAATCGCAGAAACTGTCCCCTAGGGATTCCATCATTGAAATGACGTGGATGACAGGAGTCTGCCCTCAATAAGGAGTTCCCTGCAAAGGACTTAACATAGACAGTTGTCAAAACCCTACCATTCTCCTCACTAATCCAGAGATCTAGATAAGCAATATTCTTCTTGTTGAAATTATAGGTAAATTTTAGATTTAGAGTCTCATCATTCAGACTGTTGATGAATTCCCCAAACAGGGTGTCACCCTCTGCCCACACGAACAGAAGGTCGTCAATGTAATGACGGTAAGTGACAACATGCCGGAGGAGTGGATGGTCCCCTCCAAGGACGTGGGTTTCTTCCCACCATCCCATGTATAAGTTAGCATAGGTCGGTGCGAACCGTGCCCCCATGGCCGTCCCACGCCTCTGGAGGTAAAAAACACCCCCGAACATGAAATAGTTATGTGTAAGGAGGTACCATAAGGCCTCCAAAATGAAATGTTTGAAATGTTTGACTCCCTCCGAGTAGCTAAAAAACCAAATATAATTAATAAATATTGGCACCAAGTTGCCTACCATCGATAGACTGCAATAGGATATCAAAACCATTTATGGAAAGCAAAAATGGCTTTTTCACATGCAGAACATGTAAAGGTTGCAAAACCAGTGAAATTAATGAGAGGAAAGTGCATAAATTCATATCCAATGTTACGAAAGAAGAATTCAGTATAAAAACAATCATAACATGTAATAGCAAGAATATTATCTATTTATTACAGTGCCCCTGCAATTTGCAGTACATAGGAAGGACAAACAGAACATTGAAAATTAGAATAAGGGAACATATGAATAATATTAAAAAAGGGCTATTGACACATAGGGGCAGATTCACTAACTTCGAGTGAAGGATTCGAATGAAAAAAACTTCGAATTTCAAAGTATTTTTTGGGTACTTCGACCATCGAATTGGTTAAATTCGTTCGAATTCGAACGAAATCGTACGATTTGAACGATTCGAAGTAAAAAATCGTTCGCCTATTCGACCATTCGATAGTCAAAGTACTTTCCCTTTAAAAAAAACTTCGACCCCCTACTTCGGGAGATAAAACCTACCGAAGTCAATGTTAGCCTATGGGGAAGGTCCCCATAGGCTTGCTAAACTTTTTTTGATCGAAGGATATTCATTCGATCGTTTGATTAAAATCCTTCGAATCATTCGATTCGAAGGATTTAATCGTTCGATCGAACGAAAAATCCTTCGATCGTTCGAGCGAACGTTTAGCGCTAAATCCTTCGACTTCGATATTCGAAGTCGAACGATTTCAATTCGAGGGTCGAATTTCGAAGTTTTTTTAACTTCGAAATTCGACCCTTAGTGAATCTGCCCCATAGTGTGTCGGCTCATTTTAAAACTCACCATAATTCAGACCCTTCATTATTAAAGTTTATAGGTATTGTACAAAAGAAGAAACATTGGAGAGGAAATGATATTGTACAGACTATATCACGAGAGGAAACGTATTGGATACACAAACTTAAAACATTAACTCCAAAGGGCCTGAATATAGAAATCGATTTAAAATGTTTTTTAACGCAATAAGCTTTTCATGAATTTGATTCACCTTTACCCTCTTAATCATGTATTACTTAATTATATTTCATTGTTAGTTTTAATGTATTTATTGAACATAAATTAATTGTGATCGTTTTTAACCATATGGTATTGCCACAAATTAGCTAATTAGCCAATTAGGCTAATGTGTTTAAACCTCTATTTAATCTATGACGTGAAAATCTTAAATTGATCCCTAAACCTTTGCTGAAAAGTTTGTTCTCTAATATACCGGACCGCTGAGTTGGTAAAGCAGAGAGAGACGAGCCACGAGATCGACACGAACGCCAACATACGTGCAGAGACGCCGCAATCATCTGATCCAGCAGCCGCTCCGAATAGGTGACACTGCTTCTTGTCCGCCGACAAGGGAGCGCAACATCGGATGACACGGCACCTCTAGGAGTACACGCTAAATCCCAAGCTCTCTCTTCACTACCATCTGGTAAGTGTAAAACATCTCACAGGGCCGACACCTGCGGCTCTGACAATATAACATCATTTGAAGCCTCTGTATTTCAGGATTACATCGGAGACGATATACACGCATTTAAAACATCAAATATGTGAGCAGTTCCATAGAAAGTTTTTTAAGCTATCTATTCCAGGCGTACTACTCTATATATTTGTCTCTCTATCTAGGTTCCTGGGAACTACCTCTTCAGCATTAATTAGCGCACTCTACCCTAAAATATACCCATTTGAACATAGTGGACAGGTGGATCCACAAAAAACAGTGGTGCAGCTTTAATAAATATAATTAGGGGGCAGATGTAAGAAGGGTCGAATATCGAGGGTTAATTAACCCTCGATATTCGACCAGGAACTAAAATCGTTCGACTTCGAATATCGAAGTCGAACGATTTAGCGCAAATCCTACGATCAAAGGATTATTCGTTCGATCGAACGATTAAATCCTTCGAATCGAACGATTCGAAGGATTTTAATCCAACGATCGAAGGAATATCCTTCGATCAAAAAATCTCAGGCAAGCCTATGGGGACCTTCCCCATAGGCTAACATTGACTTCGGTAGCTTTTAGCTGCCGAAGTAGGGGGTCGAAGTTTTTCTTAAAGAGACAGTACTTCGACTATCGAATGGTCGAATAGTCGAACGATTTTTAGTTCGAATCGTTCAATTCGTAGTCGAAGTCGTAGTCGAAGGTCGAAGTAGCCCATTCGATGGTCGAAGTAGCCCAAAAAACACTTCCAAAATCGAAGTTTTTTTAATTCGAGCTTTGTAAATGTGCCCCTAGGTGTCTGCGCAAAGCTCAACCCCACATAGCACAAATATTTCTTTATAGTTAATAATTAATTGTAAAATGATTGTAAATTTGAGTGATTTGTTGAGGGGGATAGTCACTCAGTGAGTCTTGCTGATTGTTGGCAGATTCAATGTGCTGTACGTATCCTGAGATTGAGTCTTCAGTGTCTAAAACGATATGAAAGAATTATAAAGAGTGAGATTCAATATGACAATGAGAGATTCTATATCAACAAACTTTATATATAAATTCCAGGTAATATGTTATAATTCATGGCTTCCCTGTCAAAATTCAAGGGCCACTATATGTTTATATTTTCCTGCTGAATGACGTACAGTACATGTAATTATTTATACATGAATAAGTAGATTTAGGGAAAGTAACAGTATATTTTGGTCCAGTTCAAAGTATTGTCCTCCAGGGCCACTAGACCATCTCCACTTCTGGCTTCTTGTTAGTGACTTATAACACAGTAAAAGGTCTATAGGAGGTGAAAAGGCACATTGGGGCTCATTTATCAACACTGGGCAAATTTGCCCATGGGCAGTTACCTATAGCAACCAGTCAGTGATTAGCTTTTTGAAACCAGCTGCAAGTAAAACAATGAATGCAGCAATTTGATTGGTTGTCACGGGTTACTGCCCATGGGCAAATTTGCTCAGTGTTGATAAATGAGCCCCATTGTGTCCGGAGAGTAGGCAATACTGAAGCTTTTAGTGGAGTAAGTAACATCTTCATTGACACTAGGCAGTGGGAAAGGTAGAGGGAAATAATTATTATACACAGACTGCTGTTAATATTTTCATCACACATTTCCTACCTCATATGTAGACTCTTCAGCCTTTGGCTTGGGACCTTCTCTTGTTTCACCTTAATGAATCATAATACAAAGGTGTCAGGTTGCATCACTTTAGGTAATGATTTTGAATACACCTGTGAGCATATAATATAACAAAATATATATTTCCAAATTCGCTGCATCAAAGGAGCAGTGTTTTTTTACTTTTTTTGTTCAAACCTCTCTTTAATCTACCCTGTACCACCATAAGCTAAAAGAAAGGTCTAACTTGCCTTTAGAGTTGGAACCCTTAGCTCATAACAAGGTCACAGTAATATAGAAACATTGTGGTCATCCTGCTATAGTTCCTGGGCAAAAAGCCACTCCTGGCTAAGAGCGAATTTCTGTTGAAATTCGGCTTTTCTAGTGTAGAGAGTGCAGTTTCGTTCTCAGCAGTAGCGATGCGCCCCTCCCCTCCCCCCCCCGGACCCCCGTCGAGGTTTTCAGGTAAGCACAATGGGCAGGGGAGGGTGCCATTTTCAGCGCCACCTCAGGTGGCATCACAAGCTGAAATGCACCTGGTTCCAGGGGTACCCAGGGCACAAATAAGCACTCACCCCAAATCTCCCCCTAACTGGCCTTCCTGCTGGGCCCCCTTAGCTCATAACAAAATTACAGATATATAGAAACATTGGGGTAACAGTCACCCTGCTATAGTTCCAGGAGTACCCAGGGCACAAATAATCACTCACCCCAAATCTCCCCCTAACTGGCCTTCAGTCTGGACCCCCTTACCTCATAACAAGGTTACAGATATATAGAAACATTGGGGTAACAGTCACCCAGCTATAGTTCCAGGGGTACCCAGGGCACAAATAAGCACTCACCCCAAATCTCCCCCTAACTGGCCTTCCTGCTGGGCCCCCTTAGCTCATAACAAAATTACAGATATATAGAAACATTGGGGTAACAGTCACCCTGCTATAGTTCCAGGAGTACCCAGGGCACAAATAATCACTCACCCCAAATCTCCCCCTAACTGACCTTCAGTCTGGACCCCCTTACCTCATAACAAGGTTACAGATATATAGAAACATTGGGGTAACTGTCACCCTGCTATAGTTCTAGGGGTATCCAGGGCACAAATAAACACTCACCCCAAATCTCCCCCTAACTGGCCTTCGGACTGGGCCCCCTTAGCTCATAACAAGGTTACAGATATATAGAAACATTGGGGTAACTGTCACCCTGCTATAGTTCCAGGGGTAGCCAAAATGCACCCTAATGTAGAGCAAGAGTGTCAAATTAACACTGACCCATAATCTTATCCAGGCTGGTATTGAGGCTTGGCCCCTGCTTTTTGGTCCACGTAATATTGAAAACTTTAAGGAAACAACATTGATTGTTAGTGTATATGTAACCTTGAACTAAAGTCCATCCATAGTGGCAACAAGGGATATTGTTAATACATTGGGAGGGACACATGCTATTAGGATGCAAGATAAGAGTTAACACTCTCAGACTAAAAATGTGTACATATACTGAGATTTCTCCTATCCACAATATTCTCAAGATCCAAAAAAATTCAAAAACATTTTAGAATAGGTATGTGTGAAGCTCACATTAAAATCATTCATATTTAGGTTATTCACAAAGGAGATCAAATCTTGCTCATTCCCTTTCCAGATCATTTGATCGAGTGCAGCTCAATTAGATCTCACCTCTGGTGGGGGAAACAAAATCAGATGGCAGGTGCCTTTAAGATCATATCCCTCCTAGATACAAGTTCCTTATTGGTATAACTGTTTTATTTCTTAAGGTCAGAGGATGGAGAGATCCGCTCGTTTGGAGATGTCGCCAAACGAGCGGATCTCCCTCCGATATGCCCGCCTTGAGGTGGGCAATAGTGACTGATCCGATCGTGGGCCCTAGGGCCCAAAGATCAGATCCTAACGATGCACAAACGGGCGGTCGGATCGTGGGACCGCATCAACGAATAGATGCGGCCACGATCCGATGGGATTTTCTGTCCCAACCGATCGAGATCTGGCCGACTTTCCACCAGATCTCGATCGGTGAAGCCCGTCGGGGGGCCCCATACACGGGCCAATAAGCTGCCGACACAGTTTGTCGGCAGAATTTTTCGGCCCGTGTATGGCCACCTTAACACATGTTTGAAAAAAGATATTGTTTGAAATACTAAATAATATCTGCATTCTGTATTTCCATTTTACCTTTCTCTGGCATTTTCCTGGTCCTTTTCAGGTACCAAAAACCTCCCAGGCCCATCAGAGCTAAAATGAAAATATTTCCAGCCACCATTGCAGGAATCACTTTGGAATCCAAACACGTTTCCTTGGGATCTAAAGAAGAACATGGAGTGAAATACATTTCTTTTCTTCAACATCTACTGTAGGACTACAAGTGTTCCGAGTTTTCAAAATCTTCAAATAAAATTAAATACATTTCTGCAGTGGATCAAATTGTCTTTTTAAAATGGAAACCTTGTCTGGTTGTCATCTTATTGTGGAATCCTCATCATCATTAAAACTGGGTGCAAATTATATTCCCATCATGCATGCTTAGTTGGTAATTCATTTATATGCACTCTACATGACATGAGCTTCTCCACAGTGTGAAGGGATTGGGGAAAGACTTCATGTTATTCAATTCCCAAACTAAGTACAGGTATGGGACCTGTTATCCAGAATGCTTGGGACCTGGGGTTTTCCAGATAATGGATCTTCCCCTAATTTGGATCTTCATGCCTTAAGTCTTCTAGAAAATCATGTAAACATTAAATAAACCCAATAGGCTGGATTTTGCTTCCAATAAGGATTAATTATTTCTTAGTTGGGATCAAGTACAAGATATTGTTTTATTATTACAGTGAAAAAGGAAATTATTTTTAAATATATGGATTATTTGGATAAAATGAGTCTATTATGCACTGCACATTATATAATAAGATGAATAACTACCTGTAGGTCCTACAGCCCAAGAAAATATACAGTGAGTTGTTATTGCACTTCAAGGGAATAGAGACTTGCACCCCAAGTATTTAGATACACTAAGAACAGTGGATACAAGTTTCCAAAGCACATTATACACAGTAAAACCATGAATACTGACACGTCCAGCACATTATACAGTGAGAGGTGTGGGTACTGATTCTCAAAGCATTTTATACAGTAAAGACAGTGGGGCTCATTTATCAGCACTAGGCAGTAACCCATAGATTATTTTTTTTTACACAGTTTTATGTAAAATAATGAAAGCAAGAACTTGATTGGTTGACATGGGTTATTGCCCGGGTGTAAATTATCTCCAGCATTAATAAATAAGCCCCTGTGAGAACTAATACTCCAAATCACATTATATACAGTGAGAGGCAGAGGGTATTGATACCCAAGTACAATATTTAGTAAGACATAGTATATACATTATTTATACAGAACATTTATGCCCCACATTGACTTTTCTTTCTATCAAGGTCTCCCTTTCCTCTTCTGCTTCTCTGTTCTCGTCCAGCTGTCCCTTTACCTTCTTTAATACCCTCTTCTTCTTCTAACACAGATATTTTCTCTAAATCCTTCTGTATTTCATGTTATCTTTAATTCCCAACATTTCTTTCTGCACCTTCATATATTGTCCTTCACAATTTTGTTTTTCCACCATCTTCCCCACAACACCAGTCTCCTGTACCCATATCTTAATTTCCAATTTTTTCTGCCCTTATTCTTCTGTTTTGCCATTTTTGAGCTGCTTCTTTTGCTGTGTCCCCCCCCCATTATTTTTTAGTCTCTGTCATCTCCCTTCCACTGTTTGACTCTCTCCCCTTTTATGTCCCATTTTAATCTCTGCACCCACTTCTTGCCAGCAGTGCAACCCCACACACTATCATGATTATTATGATCCCCCTGCCAATTCTTCCACCAGCCTATCACGGGTAATAGAAAAGCTTTGTGCAGCAGCAAATGTTTCTCATTTGTCATTACTGCTGGTCATGCTCTGGGATTGGCTGTTGAGACTGGATCGTGTGCAGGAGATTTAACTTCGAACCTACTGTAAAATTCCCAGTCCCACTGCACTGATGGGAGAGTAAATAGAGGGGAATTTCTTTATGTTGGTATATGGTGGTGCCCAGCCAGGCCTCCAGAGAATCAATGAACCACTAAAGAAAGAAAAGGACTGGTAAGCCTAATATATACACAGTATAGTTTAGTATTGTGTAGATATGTGCACAATACTAAATCTAGTGCAAAGTACTATAGTCTCAGTACTATTATACATTGTATTAACCCTCAATGACTGACATGGTCAGCTTCAAAGAGTGAAAATGGAGGAAACCTACAAAACAGCAATGGAGAAGGGACATATATACCATAAGTTACAATACACAGCCTGTCTCTATTTTCAGACTCTAATTAGTCTAAATACAAAGAGACCCTTTAAAATAATCAGTAGCAGAAAGGCCCAATATGTATATGGGTTTATATTGTTTTTATTTTCACTCACCTGTCACAGAAACAGTTGGTTGGATATTTAGGAAGCTGACTCTTAGATTATCTCTATCCTCAAGTCTGAACCAGTACTGGTCAGTGTCTCCTGGTTGTGCATCACTGATAGAGAAGGAACAGTCTCCTGCACTCACTTTCCCAGTGAATATAAAGCGCCCGTTTGTTGTATCAGGGAACTGAGAGGAGTCAGTAGAAGCTGCAACTGGACCATTTGGATGTCCATTATATCCTTTATACCAGATTCCAATGGCATCTTTGGTTAAGTTATAACTGGGGCCAACAGTAAAGTTACAGGGGATGAGCACACAGAGTCCCCTCTGCACTGTCACCTCTGCTGGTACCTCAATTGTAAACCCTATGGGAAAGAGAAAATATCTGTTCATTAAGGTCATATTTAGAATAAACAAAAAAAAAACAGTCAGTGGGGCTCATTTATCAACACTGGGCAAATTTGCCCACGGGCAGTTACCTATAGCAACCAATCAGTGATTAGCTTTTTAAAGCCAGCTGTAAGTAGAACAATGAATGCAAGCAATCTGATTGGTTGTCATGGTTTATTTGCTCAGTGTTGATAAATGACCCCCAGTGTCTTGTAATAAGCTGCATACCCAAAGTAGTATCAATTCCTTACTGTATGTAATCTGCTCTACTTGTTATTGAGCAAGTCTTACAGGAATTACCGCTAGATGAGGGAAATAGTATTTTCTTGGGTCTGTCTAGTTCGGTCTTCCATCACCAAACAGCAGTGGAAATATATGGGCAACAATAACAGGGTTTGGGTTAGTTTGGGGTTCACTGCATGAAGGAAAGCAAATTCATGGGGACAGAAACCTGTTTATGAGATACAAGTAGTGGAAGGTTATGAGGAAAGAGAGGAGGCTGCTAGTTTTGTATGTGCTGGTATGAGACATATTATCCAGAAAGCTCAGGACCTTTAGTTTTCTGGATAATGGATCCTTTCATAATTTGGATCTTCATATGAAATAAACCCAATAAGCTGGTTTTGCTTCCATTAAAGGACTGATTATATCTAGGATTGGATCAAGCACGAGGTACTGTTTAATTACTACAGAGAAAAAGGAAATCATTTCTAAAATTTGGAATATTTGGATAACATGGAGTCTATGGGAGATGCCCTTTCTGTAATTCAGAGCTTTCTGGATAATGGGGTTTCCAGATAATGTGTATAGAAAAACATGATGAAAGGAAGACTCACATTCAACATTCAAGGTGATGCTTGTTGTAGCAGACTCATGTTTATAAGTCACAGTGCAGGTTAAGGAGGAAAAATGGTCACTCAGTGATGGAGTGAAAGTGATATTTGACCAGTAGGTGACAGTCCCATCTTGGTGCCTCAATGTATTATTCTGTGTATTTTCTGTATTTACACTTCCTTCCCATGTGAAGGTTGGAGAGAGCCCAGGACAGTGTGTAGGAGCAGTGCAAGTCACAGTCACTTCTTCACCAGCGGTCAGATACTTGGTGGGAGATATATCAGGTTCTTTTAGGTCTGTAAGATTATTGGCAAAGACTGAAACATAATTCACAAAAGCAACTCATTTGTGGTCTGTATCTTGTGCTACCGCTTATGTTGTGTTACAGGTTTATTAGCACAATCAGCTCAGTCTTAAAGAAAGAGCAAAGAATATTATTCCACTGTCATTATTCAACTGTCATTATTCAACCTGCCAGAAATACAAGATTTTATTACAGTTAATAATGCTTAGAAATTGCAATAACTTTGGCTTAAGATAACAGAAAATATGGTTATGACAATGATCAGCCAATTTAATACTGAAAAGTGAACCTGATACGGCTGCCAATACACACGCTCCACAGTAATTATAAGTTCAGACGTGTGCTGCAGACTGCAATGCTTTTGTCACCATTCCTGTGTTTAAAGGGAACGTCAACCTAAAATATAATGTTTTGCCTAATAAAAGAAAACATATTTCTAAGCAACTTTTCAATACACATTCATTACAATATTCTTTGATTTTTAAGTTAATTGTGTATGTAAAGCTATTGAAAGAAGTGTCTGTCCTTTTCTATTCTCTGCACTGGTGGTTCAGACTGCTGACACAATGTAAGACAAGGCAGCTGATTAACAGACCTGTATTTGCTTTAGAACTAAGGGGGTTATTTATTCAAATCTCAAAGATATTTAGTTTTTTCCTGCTGGAAAACAAAGGGAAAAAAAACCTCAATGTTTTTTTGAGATTTATTATACCCTGATGCTAGGAAAAAATTCACATCTGAAAATCCTCTATCTCAGACCTGTAAAGGTCTGAGATAGGGAGAATGGGAGAAGCACCTATCTAAATTTGAAGTTTTCAGGGTCTGAGCTGGGTTAGCATGAAAATCTGACGTTTTGGGGGTTTTCGGGACAAAAACTTGAAAATTTTGAGCAATTACGGAAAAAAAGTGAAAAGTGATTAGGGTTTTCGTTTTTTTGAGTTTTTCTGCGATCCAATTAAATCAAGTTTTTTAATAATAAATAAGCTAAAATGGGGCATGGGAGTTTGGTTGTTTGTTTTTTAAATAAAATATGAGATACATTTTGATTTTATTAAATAACCCCCTAAGACTTTTGCAACGTTGTTTAAAAAATGACTTCCAGGATTTCAGCAAATGTTGCTTTGAATAGCGACCCCTTTAACAAATAACGTTAAAAGGGTTGTTTACAATTGAATTAACTTTTAGTATGATGTAGGAGTGATATTCTGAGACAATTTGCAATTGGTTTTCATTTTTTATTGTTTGTGTTTTTTGAGTTATTTAGCTTTTTATTCAGCAGCTCTCCAGTTTGTAATTTCAGCAATGTTGTTGCTAGGGTCCAAATGACCCTAGCAACCTTGCCCTGATTTGAATAACAGTCTGGAATATGAATAGCAGAGGCCTGAATAGAAAGATCAATAATAAAAGTAGCAATAACAATACATTTATAGTCTTACAGAAAATTTTGTGATGGGGTCAGTGACCCTCATTTGAAATCTGGAAAAAGTCAGAAAATGAAGATAAATAATTCACAAACCATAAAAAATTTAAATTGAAGATCAAGTGAAAAGTTGCTTAGAATTAGCCTTTCTATAGCATACTTAAAGTTAATGTATCTATAAACCAACCCTTTAAAGCGCTGAAAATTTTTAATAAATGGATATGGGAAAGATTTTTTTGGGGGATTGACTTGCCCTTTAACCTTTACAATCTAAAATGTGTAGCATGTAGATTTTGTTTGTGGTATTTACATTGTGTGTGCTGGGGAACACCATTGCCTTTAATAACTTTTTTTAACTGTTTAACAATTATTATTATTATTATTATTAGTTCATACAGAATTTTCTATGGAGGGATTCTCAGTCACACACATTATAAGGACCACTGGGGAAACTTAACAGTCTCTGGGACTTCTCTGGGTTTCTATTGATTTTATTTCACTCACCTGTCACAGATACATTTGGCTGGATATGAAGGTAGTTAATTTTTAAAGGACCCTCAAGTCTGAAGTAGTACTGGTCAGTGTCTCCTGGTTGTGCATCACTGATAGAGAAGGAACAGTCTCCTGCACTCACTTTCCCAGTGAATATAAAGCGCCTGTTTGTTGTATCAGGGAACCGAGAGGAGACAGTAGAAGCTGCAACTGGGCCACCAAGATGTCCTTTATACCAGATTCCAATGGCATCTTTGGTTAAGTTATAACCAGGACCAACAGTAAAGTTACAGGGGATGAGCACACAGAGTCCCCTCTGCACTGTCACCTCTGCTGGTGCCTCAATTGTAAACCCTGGTAGATCCTCTGTCTGTTCCTGACAATTCCTGCCTGTGGGGAGAAAATATATTGTTCATATAAGTTTTATTATGTCTTTAGTGATTGTCACTAGACTGATCAAAGCTAATGCTGACTGGTTGCTAAGGGTTACTGTACTCAGGGGGCACTGAGTGAAGCACTTGCACCCTAGGCAAGGGCTTCAATCAGACCCCCCCCCCCACACACACAGTCCAACATTACCATTTCCCACCTTACCATTCATATTGCCCCCTGTACCTGTGCCAGCAGCCATTGTGTTGCCTCATGTGCCATCTATCATATTGCTCCCATTTGTACCTATGCCAACGCCAGTCAATCCCTTAGATTGCTCCCAAGATCCCAATCTGTACCTGTGCCAGCATAAGCCAAAACATCCATCATATTGACTGCATTGTTACAAATGTGGCTGGTATTAGTAAATTCCCCCCCCCCCCCCCCCCCCCCCGTTTTATAAGACACTAGTGCTTGTACTAAAGGGGCAGTTCGCCATTAAGGTAACTTTCAGTATGTTATAGAATGCCCAATTCTAAGCAACTGTTCAATTGGGCTTCATGTTTTCTTTTGTATAGGTTTTAAATTATGTGCCTTCCTCTTCTGACACTTTCCAACTTTCAAATGAGGGTTGCTGACCCTTTTTTAAAAAGCAAATGCTCTGTAAGGCTTCACATTTATAGTTATTGGTACTTTTTATTACTCATCTTTCTATTCAGACCCTCTCCTATTCATATTCCAGTCTCTTATTCAAAGCAGTCCATGGTTGCTAAGGTAATTGGGACTCTAGCAACCAGATTGCTGAAATTGCAAACTGGAGAGCTGCTGAATAAAAAGCTAAATAACCCAAAAAACACAAATAATATATAGGTTTGTAAGGGGCCCTCCGGTCATTAAAGGGCACACTACACAACAAGTATATAAAAAAAAAACGTGAAAATTTTTATTGAAGATTTTCTTTTTCCGCATAGAACCGTTTTCCGTGTAGGAATTTCCACCTCTGGCTTGGGTTGTCCACACTGTCCTGACTGTCTCTCTTTTCCCTGTCTGTGGCCGAGCCACGGCCACTAGGCCTCTTACTCCTTGGTGGGGTACCAGCTACCCTTTCTAACTTGCCCTCACTGGCTATGGCACCTAGTGCCCCATTTACTATTTACCTGACTATCTTCTAATTCCAACCGACACACCCTGGCTAAAACCCATCCCTTTTATACTCTTTTTACCCTATCTCACTATTTCCCTCTAGTGGTTGGGACAGAAATTACACCTTACATAACACTATTACATAACCTCTTATATAACTAATGTAACTTTACTGCCATCTAATGGACAACCCTTGTAGTTACACTTCTTGAACATTTCAATCATTTTCAGCAACAATATCATACATACACATACCAGTCATTTGCTCACATTTACACCAACACATTTTGTACTTTATATACAAAATCATTTTCAATCACCTTACAGGTTTCTGAATTTTTGTAGCTCTGTTTCCCACTCCCTCATTTCAGAGATTAATAATAAATAATAAAATGAAAGCAGAGCAGTTTTCTAAATAATATATTATTTGGGTGCCAACTGGTAATCAGTAGGAGCAGAACAATAGTGTAACAATAGTCTAACAGCTGGAGATTGAGAAACTGTTATTTTACAATGAAAGGTTAGGGTTAAATAGGAGCAATAATAAAGAACAAATACAGTAATACAAGTTGCTATATAATGGGTTAGAAATTCACCTGGCTTATTCCCTTTTCCTACTACTAGTTGGGAAAATGCACCTGCCAAATTATTTTCACTTGAGGTTTGTTTGTAGTTCAATTGTTGCAAAGTAGTTACAAAAATGTCCCTTAATATGAAATAGCTAGAATGAACTAAATATGATACAACATGCTTGGGTTGAGCTAATTTACTCTCTGGGACTTCTCTACAGTTAGATGTTCCTACAGATAAACTTCCTCTTGGGTAGACCTCCTTAATACCAGTCTACCCTATGTGTCTTCTCAAGCAGGACATTTCTGCTCTGGCTTCCTCTTTGAACTATCCTCTATACAGGGGTGCTCCACCAATGAGGCGAGTTGAGACACTCGCCTCAGGCGGCAGCGCCCGCCTGGTTGCCAGGGGCGGCAAAAATGCCGCTCCTGGTAACTAAGAGACGAATTTCCGTTTTTCAAACCGGAAATTCGGCTCTTCTAGTGCAGAGAGCGCTTTTGCGCTCTCTGCACTAAGCGTCGCGGACCGCCTCTGCCCTCTCCGGCGCTATAAAGGTTAGTGCCGTGGGGAGGGAAGGGGGCGGCGAATGAAGGCCGCCTCAGGCGTCATTATAGCAAGAATCGCCCCTGCCTCTATATATTTATCCCCCCTCTCAAAATATGTGACAATTCCATTAGTCCTTCCAGTCCATTCTTAATTTACTTGTCTTATGGAGGACCTCTACAAGGGTATTTTCTTCACTATCTACCTCAGCTTGAAGGCCCCACATTCAATGAAACTGTATTTCAACTTTGACAGGGGTGTCACATTGCTGAGAGACTCTCCTCTGGCTAACAGACTTCAGTTCTCACGGATAAATTTGAGGAATGTTGAGATGACAGGGAAGAGGCTCATCTTGTGTCCAGTTTAAGAGGTTTGGAGTGGATGAACTTGATGGCCACAATCAAAGAAAGGACGGCACTCCAGATAAAAAGCAGGTTTATTGCAGTATCCTGCGAACAACTATCACCTTACGCGTTTCAGGAATAAATCCCTTAATCATAGGCTAGGTGCCCCATAGAGACCCGTATTACTATCAGATATGTTCCTTTACTCTTGTACCTGGGATTGCTATCATATGATCACAGTATAAATACAATATCACATATATAACAGTGTCACATACTCACCCTCCCACAGCAGAAAGAGTAGAACTGGGTGGTACTGCCAAAGGAACCTGAATCCACTGTACCACATCCTCATGGTCAATGCAGAAGGCTCAGGGGCTACAGACAGACTCTCTTACCTAGAAAATAGCTGACCAAGAGGAAAATAAGTATTTATAATAAAAAATATTTTGCACTATTGATATTTTTAATTTTTATAGTGTACAGGTATGGGATCTGTTATCCGGAAACCATAGACTCCATTTTATCCAAACAATCCAAATATTTCCTTTTTCATTGTAATAATAAAACAGTAGTTTGTACTTGATCCAAACTAAGATATAATTAATCCTTATTGGAGGCAAAACCAGCCAATTGGGTTTATTTAGGGGCCCATTCATTAAGTTCGAGTGAAGGAATAGAAGGAAAAAAAACTTCGAATTTCGAAGTGTTTTTTTTGCTACTTTGACCATCGAATGGGCTTCTTCGACCTTCGACTATGACTTTGACTTTGAATTGAATGATTCGAACTAAAAATCGTTCAACTATTCGACCATTCGATAGTCAAAGTACTGTCTCTTTAAGAAAAAACTTTGACCCCCTAGTTCGCCACCTAAAAGCTACCGAAGTCAATGTTAGCCTATGGGGAAGGTCCCCATAGGCTTTTCTAACTTTTTTTGGTCGAAGGATAATCCTTCGATCGTTGGATTAAAATCCTTCGAATCTATTTGCACAAAATCCTTCGACTTCGATATTCGAGGTCGAAGGATTTTAATTCCCAGTCAAATATTGAGGGTTAATTAACCCTCGATATTCAACCCTTGATGCATTTGCCCCATAATGTTTATATGATTTTCTAGTAGACTTAAGGTGTGGAGATTCAAATTATAAAAAAAATTCATTATCTGGAAAACCCCAGGTCCAGAGAATTCTGGATAACAGGTCCCATACCTGTAATTATTTTCTGGGATGTAAATCAACCCCAAAGTTTAAAGCAATAACTTCCTATTTGTGGGAAACACTACTTTAGAATGTGTATATACATTTTTCAAGGCATTTTTTGTGGGGCATTTTTCATACATCTCAGGCATTGTTCTCTTAGTCATTTTGGAACTTCAATGATTTACTAACAGTCATCAGGGTAACTTTGCTAGTGAAGGACATAGACTCTAGAGGTACTTCGCTCCCTAACACCAGGTGAATTTGCACGAATGGACATAACTACGCAAATTCACTAAGATGCGGATTTTAATGGACGTTACCTCTTGCGCCAGACTTGCCTTCACCACCTCAGACCAGGTGAAGTGCAATAGAGTAGATAGGAGTTCCTAAAAAAATAGTTGAAAATTTCCCAAAAAACACTAGCGTCTTTTCCTTTTTCAGGGTGATAGGCTGAAAAAGAGAGTAACATTTTTTGGGGGTAACCGGCTTCCCCCCATATATGGCATATAAACTATACATTGGGCTCATGTGTAGGGCAATATAACAACTCTATTTTATTTTATTAATGTTCCCTGAGCTTGTGTAGTGTAATGTATTTGCTGCAACATATACGTCCATTGTACTTTAACTTCCCGCTGTATGCAAATTAGGCAACACTAGCGCAACTTCGCTTCACTTGGCGCAGTAACACTAGCGCAACTTTGACATTGTTCGGTGCCCTGGACGCAACTTCGGATTTTAGTGAATTAGCGTTGTCCTGTCGAATATACACCTGGTGAAGTGTTGCGCTGTGAGCGAAGCCGCCACTGGCAAATTTTCGGAGGTTAGTGAATTTGCCCCATAGAGTC
This sequence comes from Xenopus laevis, assembly GCF_017654675.1. Taxonomy (NCBI): domain Eukaryota; kingdom Metazoa; phylum Chordata; class Amphibia; order Anura; family Pipidae; genus Xenopus; species Xenopus laevis. Next base: position 129,135,117 of record NC_054383.1, on the reverse strand, counting down.
TTAAACTCACTGATATGATAGGACATTTGTTAAAATGAGCCAACTGAAAGTATGTACTGTATGTATATTTTTATTTGTAAAGCGCTCCTTGAGGGCAAAGCACTGTACAACAAAACAATAAATTAGTAGTAACAAACAAGGGGTCATTGGAATAAAAAGTAACAATAAGTGCATTATTAGAATACAATTCACAGATATATAAAATATAATTACAATGCAGATTAAGTGCTCAGTGTCAAGGAAACAAAAGGCTAGAGGACCCTACCCCGTAGGGCTTACAGTCTAAATGGAAGGGTAACATCCAGACACAATTCAGAGGGGTATTAAGGTGCTGTGGGTTACAGTTTGTTACACTGTTATATAATTGCCAGTTCAGGTGTTATCCAGGTGCTCCCAGAGGTAGTCTTTGAGTTTTGTTTTAAAAACACTGAAGGAGGATTCTCTCCTGAGAAATTCAGGAATGGCATTCCAAATATAAGGAGTCGCAAGAGAGAAGGGTTTGATACGGGAAACACCAGTAGTAGTGGGGGTACAATCAAGCGTTGCTCTGAGAGGAGCGGAGGTTTCGGGCAGGAACATATAGAGAGACAAGAGATGAGATGTAGTTGGGTGCAGAGGAATGGAGGGCTTTGAAGGTTATGATGAGGAGTTTATAAGTTATTCTTTGTTTTATAGGAAGCCATGATAAGGACTTCAGCAGCGGAGGGGTCTGTACCTTTTGGATGAGAGGAGGATAATTCTGGCAGCAGTGTTTAATACAGACTGTAGAGGGGAGAGATGGGAGTTATGGAGGCCAGTTAGTAGAAGGTTACAGTAATCTAGTCTGGATAGGATGAGAGCATGCATGAGCGTCTTGGATGTATCAGGTGAAAGGAAGGGACGGATTTTGGCAATATTGCGTAAGAAAAAGTGACAGGTTTTGACAGTGGTGTTGATATGATCAGAGAAGGACAGAGAGGAGTCAAAGATTACCCCCAGACAGCGTTCTGAGTTGACAGCATTAATGAGCCATCAATAGAGATAGTAAATAGGGGAGTAGGACCAGGCTTAGGTGGAAAGATGATAAGTTCAGTTTTTGTTAGGTTGAGTTTGAGGTGGCGCTGGTTCATCCAATTTGAGATAGCCAGGAGGCAGTTAGAGATCTGAGCCTCTGTTTCAGCTGTTAATGAAGGGGAGGATAAATATATTTGGGTATCATCAGCATACAGATGATAATTAAAGCCAAATGAATGGATGAGATCTCCCAAAGACACAGTGTACATGGAGAACAACAGCGGACCAAGTACGGAGCCTTGCGGCACCCCCACATTCAGTGGAACTGGAGATGAGGTTTTGTTATGATTGGTTAGAGAGGTAAGAAAAGAGCCAAGATGCAGCCTGGTTATAGATGCCAAGCGAATACAGAATCTTCATCAGGAGAGAGTGATCAAATGTATCAAATGCAGATGATAGGTCAAGGAGGAGAAGGATGGAGAAGTGACCTTTGGCTTTGGAAACCTGAAGATCATTTGTAACTCTGCACAAAGCAGTCTCGGTAGAGTGAACAGGCCGAAAACCAGATTGCAGAGGGTCCAACAGATCATGGGTGTGTAGAAAGTTGGTAATACGGGAGAACACAATACGCTCTAGGAGTTTAGAGGCAAGTGGTAAAAGGGAGACAGGACAGTAATTTGATAGACAGGCTGGATCATCGTGGCCTTTTTAAGAATAGGCTTTACACAGGCATGTTTGAAAGGAGAAGGGAAGGTCCCAGAAGCTAGAGAAGAATTGAAGATGTGAGTAAGTAGTGGGGTAAGCTCTGCAACACAGTGTTTGAGCAGAGAAGAGGGCATAGGGTCAAGGGGCAAGTTGTGAGTGGGGAGGACAAAAGAAGCTTGGAGACTTCAGACATTGTTACTGGAGGGAAGGAATTAAGACATGCAGAAGGGAGCGTAGGAAGGAGGAACTGGTTTACATTAGTAGAGGTAGGGATCTGATTGCGGATGGACTCCACTTTAAAGAAATCAGCAAAGTCCTGAGGAGAGTGCGTCAGGTTGACGGATACTGTGGATGAGGGATAGAGAAGAGTATTGAATAGAGAAAACAGGCGTCATGGGTTGGATTTGTGATTGTTTATAAGGGTACTGTAGTACTCTTGTTTGGCTTTTGACAAGGCAGAATTGAGGCAGCACAATAGAAATTTATAGTGAATAAAGTCTGCTTGCATACGGGATTTTTTCCACATACGTTCAGCAGATCTCGTGCAGGAGCGTAAGTATCTGGTTTGTGAATTCAGCCAGGGTCGTGGGTTCTGAGCATGAGTATGCTTAGCCTGTAAAGGGGTAAATGAGCCAATGGTTGAGGATAGTATGTGATTATACTCACTTACCAGGATATCAGGATCAGACGTTTCCTTAAGGGAAATGAGACTGGACCTAAAAGACTGAGCTAAGGCTGGAAGGTCAATGTCACGTGTATCCTGGACTAAGACAGTGGGGGAAGAAGCAGGTGGGCATGGAGAGTGAGAGATGGAAAATGTAACCAAATTGTGATCGGAAAGGGGGAAGGGTTCACTGTTAAAACCAGAGAGAGAGAGTTTTTTAGTAAACACTAGATCCAGAAAGTGTAATTTTTAAGAAAGAAAACATTCTTTATACATATCAATTCTGTTTTTGCATAAAATGCATATGTCACTTGGATAAATTGAATAAGGGCCTTAGATATACAATAATTTATGTTTACTTAAAAACTGTAAATATGATCATTACTTCAGATAAAACTGTGTATGGTCTATAGATCAATGCTGGTAAATGATTATTAGCACAATATACACACGTCACTTTGGATAAACTCAAATGTTTTCCAGGTTTGGAGCAAAAAAATGTCTCAAATAATTCGAGGTTTTTTGTTTTTTTTTACAAAAACCAGAACAATTTTGAAAAGACCCCGAAAATTGTAGTTTTATTTCAACTCAAAATTTTTTGTTTGGACTGAAAACTACCCTACAACATTTTTTCAGGAAAACACAACTCAACCTTTGATAAATAACCCCCATAGTGCTTAACACGGGTCATTGAGTTTTTCAAATCTTTGTAATTTTTTATAGAAAATGCCCATGAAGTATTTTATCAATTAAGATGTTTTTTTTTAACTATAGCAATATTGTTTTTAAGTTATCTGCCAAGGTTCAAAATGCTGTAACGAGTGTATATTTGTGTGGAAAATAATGTTTTCTTGAATCTTGAGTAAAGTATGAGTGGAGGTCTGCCTGTCATCACTACTTGTGCTTGGACATCAGATAAAATACATTGGGACACTTTAACTTCTCAAAATCATGCTGGAGAATTTGTGTTAAAATCAGTATTACGCTTCATATACTGAACTGTGGTCCTGTGTTATAGACCAGAAGTACTGAGACAACACACAGTCTTATACACAAGTCTGACCCTCCCATTCAGACCAGAAACAACTTTACTTGTTCTCCTACCTGGGATGTAAAAATATCCAAGCCACTTATACCCTTAATGGGACTGCACTAGGCAAATCCATTATGGAAAAGGACCTTGGAGTCCTTGTAGATGATAAACTTGGCTGTAGCAAGCAATGCCAGTCAGCAGCATCAAGGGCAAATAAGGTCTTGAGTTGTATTAAATGGGGCAGAGAGTCACGGGAGGAGGGGGTCCCACTGTATAGAGCTCTGGTAAGGCCCCATCTAGAATATGCCGTACAGTTTTGGTCTCCATCACTCAAACAGGACATTATTGTATTAGAGAGGGTACAGAGAAGGGCAACTAAGCTGGTAAAAGGTATTGAAAATCTTAGCTATGAGGAAAGACTGGCCAAATTGGGGATGTTCACACTGGAGAAGAGGCGCTTAAGGGGAGATATGATAACTATGTATAAATATATAAGGGGATCATATAATAATCTCTCTAATGCTTTATTTACCAGTAGGTCTTTCCAGCTGACACAAGGTCACCCATTCCGATTAGAAGAAAAGAGGTTCCGCCTAAATATTGGGAAGGGGTTTGTTACAGTGAGAGCTGTGAAGATGTGGAATTCTCCCCCTGAATCAGTGGTACAGGCTGATACATTAGATAGGTATAAGAAGGGGTTGGATGGTGTTTAGCAAGTGAGGGAATACAGGGTTATGGGAGAGAGCTCATAGTATAAGTTGATCCAGGGACTGGTCCCATTGCCATTTTGGAGTCAGGAAGGGATTTTTCCCTCTCTAAGGCAAATTGGAGAGGCTTCAGATGGGTTTTTTTGCCTTCCTCTGGATCAACTGGCAGATAGGTAGTTAATAAAATTAAAAAAAAAAAAAAAAAAGGTTGAACTCGATGGACATGTGTCTTTTTTTCAACCTTACTTACTATGTTACTATGTTACTATGTTACCTGAGAATATAATTTTATTTTTAGATAATTCAGATAATTAAATTACAATGAACTCCCTACAATGCTACTTATGAAAGCAACTTTGGGAAATAAAACTAAAATCTGTTATATCATCACATTAGATAGAAATGCAGTAATAGATCCCAGTATACACCTTGACTTTACCATTCATGTCTACTTACCTTTCTGTTTGTGTTTAAATCAATTTCTTCTGAACTCCCCTGTCTTTTTCCCTCCTTCTCTGTGTCCCCCTCTCCCCAAAACACAGCTTTCTGTTTTTAATTTACTCCATTGTGAAATCCTGCTGTTTACCTGCAAAGAATAAGAAACATAAAGAAGAAGAAAGTAAAACTGGTGCCCAGTTAGTGGCTCAGTCCTGTTAAGCAACAAGTTTCAGCTTTAGAACAACTGGAGGGCAGGAGGTTAAGGCATCTGTAAGAGATGTGCACTATATAAAAAACATTACACATTTATATGACAACTTTAGTTATAATATCCATTGTTTACTATCACAACCAATTTGCAAACACAAATTAGCTCCAGACAGCAGATAAATTAAATTAGAATTCACAAACTTCCCCTTTCCATTGCTTATTTTCCATTCTACCTCTTTCTCTATCTTGATTCACCTCACATTGTTTTCTTACCCACATCTCTAATACATTAATGTCCTTTAGTTATAAACAATTCTTAATTTTATATATATTTGCTTTTCTTCTATTGTAAGAATTAATTGTTTATCATGCCCTTATGCCCTAGTGATGTATCCCTCACTAATACACAGGTATGGGACCTGTTATCCATAATTCTTGGGATGTGGGGTTTTCCGGATAATGGATATTTTCATAATTTAGATTTTAATACATTAGGGGGATTATTTATCAAAGTCCGAATTTATCTCAATATTTTCTGAAAAAAACTCAGACCATATCCACACTGGTTTTTTTGGGCTTATTTATTAAAACGCTTTCCCAAAAATTTTGTTTGCTGGAAATTCATCCAATTTTCACGATTTCTTTTGATTTCTTACACGAAAACTCCCAATTTTTGCCGAAAACTCCGAAATCTTCGGGGCATTGCCAAAAACCCAGTGCACATCAAAAAATTATTGGGACTTCTCCCATTGACTTATATGCAACCCGACAGGTCTGAGACGCTGGATTTTCAGATTCTGACTTTTCCATCCTCAGGGGTTTAATAAATTCCAAAAAAGTCGTGATTTTTTTTTAAAAGTCCGATTTTATTAAAAAAAAATCACAAATTGTTTGTGATTTTCACATTCTGAGTTTAGTAAATAACCCCTTAGGTCTACTAGAAAATCATATAAACATTAACTAAAATCCCAACAGGCTGTTTTTGCTTCCAATAAGGATTAATTATATCTTAGTTGGGACGAAGAACAAGTATAGGACCTGTTATCCAGAATGCTTGGGGCCTAGGGTTTTCCAGATAATGGATCTTTCTCTAATTCAGATCTTCATACCTGAAGTCTACTAGAAAATCATGTAAACATTAAATAAACCCAATAGGCTGGTTTTGCTTCCAATAAGGATTAATTATATCTTAGTTGGGATCAAGTACAAAGTACTGTTTTATTATTGCAGAGAAAAAGGAAATAATTTTTAAAAATGTGGATTATTTCTATAGGATGGAGTCTATGTGAGAAAGCCTTTCCGTAATTTGGAGCATTCTAGTTAACTGGTTTCCAGATAACGGATCCCATACCTGTACAAGGTGCTGTTGGAGTCTATATGGGACAGCCTTTCCATAATTTGGAGCTTTCTTGTTAATGGGTTTCCGGATAACATATCCCATACCTGTACAAGGTACTGATTTATTATTACAGAGAAAAAGGAGATAATTTAAAAAAAAAAAAAAAGGATCATTTGGATAAAATGGAGTATGGGAGACGTGTTCTGTAATTCAGAGCTTTCTGGATAACACATTTCCGGATAACGGATCCCATACCTGGTAAAGGAGGTGTTTAATTACTCTTTGTGCCTGTGGCTGCCTAGGACATTTAATATGATATTTTCTTTTACATTCATTCATTTTCAATTTCAATTGTCTGCCCTACTACATGTATTGTAACATTCCTTTTTTGTTTTTATCTTAACACATACTGTAAGTTGTGCATTGCAGTTTAGCAGTGTCACTGTTATCTGTTTTCCATAAAGTTTACACGTAGCACCATCACATTTTTATAAGCAGTGTTTATTGCTACTTTATAAAACTGAGGAACTGATGTGTTGTTTTATATCATATGAGTTTTATTTCCTGCAGTTAGTTCCTCTTTGTGTATTGATTTATTGATCAGGTCTAGAATATAAAGTCAATATTTCCCTTTGTTAAGTAGAATTCAGTAGAACCCATTCTCTAAATATGCTCAAGTCTGTATTGAGAGATACTAGAGAGGTAATAGCATAGGTACTTTCCTTTACTAAGTACAATTCTGAAGAAACAGTTTGCTCATAGTCTGTACTGAATTGCTGAATTGTGCTTAGTACAGGGAATACCTATGCTGCCATAGTTTTATGGGCTATCTCTGTACAGACTATGAGCAAACTTAGGGACTGTTCCTGCTGAATTGTGCTTAGTACAGGGGAATACCTATGCTGCCATAGTTTATGGGATCTCTCTGTACAGACTATGAGCAAATTTAGGGGCTGTTCCTGCTGATTTGTGCTTAGTACAGGGAATACCTATGCTGCCATAGTTTTATGGGATCTCTCTGTACAGACTATGAGCAAACTTAGGGGCTGTTCCTGCTGAATTGTGCTTAGTACAGAGGAATACCTATACTGCCATAGTTTTATGGGATCTCTCTGTACAAACTATGAGCAAATTTAGGGGACTGTTCCTGCTGAATTGTGCTTAGTACAGAGGAATACCTATGCTGTCATAGTTTTATGGGATCTCTCTGTACAAACTATGAGCAAATTTAGGGGAGTGTTCCTGCTGAATTGTGCTTTGTACAAGGGAATACCTATGTTGGCATAGATTTATGGGGGATGGTCTAACACTGATAAAGGGTCAGGCAACAAAATAAATACAGTTCTTAGCTAGTGGCAGGCATTATAACACTTCCAAAATTCCAGCATCACATATAAATGCCTCTATAATTTCTTTCTCTATTGCCCTCTAGTTATTGTAAGAAGGGGCACTAATTCAAGTTTGATACAACATGACAGTTGCCCGTATTCTCATGGTGGCTGCACCAGGGGAATAATTCATAGTTTGGCTAAAGTCACATAGATCCATTTGCTACTGGAATTGATACAGTAGCTCATTGCCATTGGTATAACTACTGCTTAATCCAAGCTTTACTCACCATTCATACATGCAAAAGAAGAGACAAGATAAATAAGCCCCAAAACAATTTGTAAAATTCACTTTTACTTACTGTCCTATTAAAATGTAATTCAAGAAGACAGCACTTACCTTGATCCATAACTTCGTATTGTGGATGAGTCAGGTGAAACTCAATACTTGCTCTCTCTGCAGTCCCAACTCTCAGAATGGTTCCTTTTTTCTCTTTCTTCTCTTTTTCATTAAATTTACATTTTTCTAACCACTTGCTCCACAAAGCTTTCTCAACATCTCCCTCCTGTCTCTCTCCCTATATCTGTTTGTGAGTAAATACAGTCATGTGTGAAAGTTTGCAAACCTTTTTCTATATTTCTTTATGAATGTGACTTAAGACATCATTTGATTTTCAGAAAAGTAGATGAAGAAGATCTCGTTAAATAAATTAAACAACAATTGTTATATTTAGTTATACAATTATTGAACAAAAGTGATCCAAAAACATATCTGCTTTGGCAAAAGTAAGCAAATCATTCTCTTAGGAGCACATTTACAAAGCTCGAGTGAAGGATTCGAATTAAAAAAACTTCGAATTTCGAAGTGTTTTTTGGGCTACTTCGACCATTGAATGGGCTACTTCGACCTTCGACTACGACTTCGACTACGAATCGAACGATTCGAACTAAAAATCGTTCGACTATTCGACCATTCGATA